>NC_068316.1:25918764-26218764 GCF_025860055.1 Xyrauchen texanus | reverse complement strand
AGATAATGTTTTCCATGTTAAGTCTCCTTTTAATAAATGTATTATTTGTGGTAAATTTACATATGCAGGCAAGCTAAATTTATGTCAAGCTGGATTGCTATTGCAGGTTCCATGAAAATGTTATAAATGCTGCAATGCTGACACTCCAATCTTCACGGCACAGGGTCGTGCTAATCTTCAAGTAAAAACCTCCTTGTTAAGATCGGCATTCCGTAACGGCATTGCTTCAGCTTTATGTCTTGCATTTCATACAGATGGAAATGGATGTTGTTTATATCCTCTGGCCTGGCTAAGCCTGTAAACTCCAAATTAGAGTCACCCCTTCTTGCTCTGCTCTGATGAATAATGAATAATATATAAAAGCTCATGGAAATGAGCCCCTTGTCGCTGGGATTAACAAGCCTCTCACTCCTACAGAGGCAGTTACCTTTAAAAGCTAACGGCACAGAGCAATGAGGCAGACTGAATCAGAGACTTCTTTCCGACCCTGTGGGACAGCTGACCTTTAAAGCCAGCTCTACATCCTTTTGTAGTCAAAGTCACTTAGTCCACATTGCAAATGATAGCAACTGGGATTTAGTGGTCAGCAAAACTGCAACATAAAATGGAATGAAATCTGCATTGTTGTAACCCGCACAAGAAGAGACAGTCACAATGTAAGTCAAACTGCGTTTTATTGCAGGCAGGCAAAAGTACAATCAAGGGGCAAATCCAGTGAAGAATGGTCAGGGTGAGCGTTAAATCGAAGCCGGGGAATCAAGATAGGGTAAAGGGGCAAATCCAGGAGAGAGTGGTCAACGAGAGCGTAGGGGGTCAAAGCTGGGGTAAACAGAATCAGCGAGATGGGACTAGAGGAAGCAAAAGACAGGGGAACAAGGGGAGCTCGAAAGCCGGGGAATCAAGAGGAAAATGACGAGACTAGTGGGAGCAAAAGACAGGGGAACAAGGGGAGCTGGCAAGCTAAGAGGTGAATGAGAGGAGGTCAAAACTAGACGAGACTAGCGGGGGGCAAAGACACAGGAAACTAAATACAATAACCAACAACCGTGAGACGAAAGGGTAGTGATATATATAGGGGCAAGTGCAGGTGTAAACCATGACAGGTGATGAGACGAGTGCAGGTGAAACTAATGTGCAGGAGTGCAGATGACGCGAGTGCAGGTGGTCATAATGTTCTGGGGGATTGGAAACGCGTGAGAAACTCGAGGAAGGGAGATTGCCTACGAGCATGTGAGCGAGTAGGAGCAAAGTGGGCGTGAGTGCTCAAGCGAGCAAAAAGAGCGTGCGAGCTCGAGGGGGCGGAACGAGCGTGGGAGCTCGAGGGGGCGGAACGAGCGTGGAAGCTCGAGGGTGCGGAGCGAGGGAGCGGGGTTCGTGACAGTACTCCCCCATCTAAAACGGACGGCTCCTGACAGCCGCGCTCGGTTGTGAGGAAGTGGTGCTGGACGAACCCAACAAACAAAAAACCCTGAACAGACAACCCACAAAACACACAAACAAAATTGAGGGCAGTCCAAGGGGCACAGAGGGAAATGAGACAGTCCATGGGGTCAATGGGCATTATCAAGGCAAGGTCTGGGGGAACATAGCGGACAGACGGGTGGTCGGGAGATCTAGGGGGCAGCCGTAGGGCAGAGACAGGGTCAGGGGGTCTGGAAGGCGACTGGAGGACAGGGACTGGGTCCGGGGGTCTGGAAGGTGACCACCGGACAGGAATAGGGTCCGGAGGCCAGGGAAGAGGCCACAGGACAGGGAGAGGGTCAGGAAGTCCGGGCTGAGCCATGAAAGGTGGTGCCGTCAGAGGCGGCACTGTAGGCGGCTCTGGAGGTGGGGTTCTGGAAGGCTCTGGAGGTGGAGCCGAAGGAGGCTTTAGGGGCGAAGGCCTGAAAGGCTCAGGAGGTGGAGCCAATGGAGGTGACGCCGTGGGAGGTCCCCGAGGCGACGACCTGGCAGGCTCTGTAGTCTCGGGGGGTAGAGCCGTAGGAGGCCCGAGAGGCGGAGCCATAGAAAGCTCTGGAGTCTTTGGGAGCAGAGCCGTGAGGGGCTCGGGAGGTGGAGCCGTGGGAGGCTCGGGAGGCGGAGCCGTAGGAGGCTCGAGAGGCGGAGCCCTAGGAAGCTCTGGAGTCTCTGGGAGTAGAGCCGTGAGAGGCTCGGGGAAAAAGGTCGTGGAAGACTCGAGAGGCTCTAGAGGTGGGGCTCTGGAAGACTCGAGAGACGAAGCCCTGAGAGGCTTGGAAGGGGCTGGAGCCCTGAAAGACTCGAGAGGAGAAGCCCTGAGAGGCTTGAGGGGAGGAGGAGCCCTGAGAGACTCGAGAGGGGAAGCCCTGGGAGGCTTGGGAGGAGGAGCCTTGGAAGGCTCGAGAAGAGGAGCCCTGGGAGGCTTGGGAGGAGGAGCCTTGAAAGACTTGGGAGGAGAAGCCCTGAGAGGCGGCGCTCTGGGAGGCTCGAGAGACTTGAAAGGCAGAACCCTGGGGGGCTTGGGAGGTAGAGCTCTGGGAGGCTCGAGAGGAGGAGCCTTAGGAGGCTCAAGAGGAAGAGCCCTGGGAGGCTTGAGAGGAGCCCTGGGAGGCTTGGGAGGAGGAGCATTGGGAGACTCGAGAGGCGGAGGCCGCGAGGGCTCTGAGGGGCGAGCAGAGGCTGGCAGAGCCGTGGAAGACTCTGAGAGCAGAGCAGAGGCTGGCAGAGCCGTGGAAGACTCTGAGGGCGGAGCACAACCCAGCAGAGCCGTGGAAGACTCTGGGAGCGGAGCAGAACCCGGCAGAGCCGTGGAAGACTCTGGGGGCGGAGCATAACCCGGCAGAGCCGTGGAAGACTCTGGGGGCGGAGCAGAACCCGGCAGAGCCGTGGAAGACTCTGGGGGCGGAGCAGAACCCGGCAGAGCCGTGGAAGACTCTGGGGGCGGAGCAGAAACCGGCAGAGCCGTGGAAGACTCTGAGGGCGGAGCAGAGGTCGGTAGAGCTGTGGAAGACTCTTGAGCACAAGACGAGACTGGGGAGAAGGGGCCCTCTTCCTTCTCTTGGCCATGGGGACGGTCGAGGCTACAGGCGCTGGCTCGCTGACCGTGGCGGGCATGGGCGCTGGCTCGTTGGCCGTGGCGGGCATGGGCGCTGACTCTCTGGCCGCGGCAGGCATGGGCGTTGACTCGCTGGCCGTGCCAGGCTTCGAGACTGGGGCCGTGACAGGCTTCGGGACTGGGGCCGTGACAGGCTTCGGGACTGGGGCCGTGACAGGCCTCGGGACTGGGGCCGTGTCAGGCCTCGGGACTAGGGCCGTGACAGGCTTCGTGACTAGGGCCGTGACAGGCTTCGGGACTAAGGCCGTGACAGGCTTCGGGACTAGGGCCGTGTAAGGCTTCAAGACGGGGGCCGTGGTAGGCTTCAAGACGGGGGCCGTGGTATGGAACGCTGGTTCAGTTTCTGCCTCCCCCACAGTAAACGAGGAACCAGCGTACAGTAGGGCGAGGTCAATAAACTGAGCCAGGTTGAGAGAGCAGCGACCACCAGGCATGAATGATGAGGCTGGCTCATTCAGTCCAAATTGAAAAATGTCTTTCAGAGCCACCTCATCAAAATTCACCTGGTACGCCAGGGCACAAAAATCCATAATATAAGCCTCCAAGGGTTGGCTCCCTGGCGCAAACCCAAGAGTCGGGCCGCTGGCTCCATAATGTCAAGGACGGGGTTATGAGTTACATAACCACTGCCTTGCACGGAAAACCCTTGGTTCGCGTCCGATGAGCCATAAAACCTCTCCGGGGATGGAGAGCATACAGCGCTCGCGGATGCGTGGAAAGCATCAACGGGCTCAGGGGCAGACACAGGTGAAACAGGGTGACATAAATCAGACAAAGAACATACCTGCTGCCCCTGGGCCGCGAGCGCTCGGTCCTGCCTCCAAACTGTAGCTCCTCGCGCCGAATGTGACGTGCACCTCCGCTCTAGTGAGCTGCGCGAATCCTCAGCGCGGGGCATTGTGACTGTCTTCAGTAACGGTTGGTTATTCTGTAACCCGCACAAGAAGCCGGGGGAATCAAGAGGAAAATGACGAGACTAGTGGGAGCAAAAGACAGGGGAACAAGGGGAGCTGGCAAGCTAAGAGGTGAACGAGAGGAGGTCAAAACTAGACGAGACTAGCGGGGGGCAAAGACATGGAAAACTAAATACAATAACCAACAACCGTGAGACGAAAGGGTAGTGATATATATATAGGGGCAAGTGCAGGTGTAAACCATGACAGGTGATGAGACGAGTGCAGGTGAAACTAATGTGCAGGAGTACAGATGACGCGAGTGCAGGTGGTCATAATGTTCTGGGGGATTGGAAACGTGTGAGAAACTCGAGGAAGGGAGATTGCCTACGAGCATGTGAGCGAGTAGGAGCAAAGTGGGCGTGAGGGCTCGAGCGAGCAGAAAGAGCGTGCGAGCTCGAGGGGGCGGAACGAGCGTGGGAGCTTGAGGGGGTGGAACGAGCGTGGGAGCTCGAGGGGGCGGAACGAGCGTGGAAGCTCGAGGGGGCGGAGCGAGGGAGCGGGGTTCGTGACAATTGTCACGAGTCATTGGAGGATTTTACAATCTGAAGGCCCCTGGGTCCTCTGTAAGACTGTACAGCTGTAATATACCCTGGATAATTAGAATACTCAATGACTGCTAACCCTTTCAAAACAATACTGCAATATTATACAGCAATGTATCAAATTGAAACCATATTACTGAATGATTAGCATATTTATATACCTTGGTGTGGGTGCATTTACAGAATAAATGTAGCATTACCACAGTACCAAGTCTGAAGCAAACATGGTATTACCATGGTACATGTTAAAAATACATGGTATTACTATGATAAATCTAAAATAAATAAATACAAAATAAAAAACATGATACATGATAGTATCCAAAGAATATGATTTGATATGGTGTCATGTCCAAAAATGTGGTATTATTATAGAACCATGTTAAAAACAAACAAACAAACAATTCTATTACCATATCACCATATCCAAAAAACAGGTATAACCATGGAATGTGTCCAAAAATATGGTATTAACGTGGTATCATGTCCAAAAAATATGATATATGATTTGATATGGTACCATGTCCCAAAATATGGTATTAACATTGTATCATTACCATAGAGCCATATATATATATAACAGGTTCATGGAACATGTCCAAATAATATGGTATTAAAATGGCCAAATAAACATGGTATTACTATGATACATGTCCAAATATAAGGTATTGTTATAGTAATTTATAAGAAAAATGAAAATGACAGAGAGCCGCTATGGCTGATATTGTAAAAAATGTTAACTGTTTAAATCCTCTTGGCCTAAAGAATACACAGACACCAACATCATGATTTTAGGACAAACTATTACAAATTTATGGGCAAAAATTAAAAAAACATTTGGCCCATAGGTGGTGCTATCACCAAACTTTGCATTTACCCTCAGACGATGGTGCTAATGAAGCATCTAAAGTTTTGCGTTGATAGGACAAAGTTCTGCCGAGATACAGCCAAACTTCCTGTTTTCACCATCCTCATAAACCTTTTTCACAGCATTACTCGGTAAGGGTTGCCTTAATGAAAAGATGTTGATACCTTTTGTGCGGCTCAGTCATAAGATCATCTTAAAGAAATTGGAGAAAGTTGAGGAAGAATCCAAGATGGCTGCCTCAGTATTTGGTGGTGTTTTAATATAAGTGGTCTATTTGAATCATCAGTAATCAGATGCAAAAATAATTTATTTTCTTGCTCTGCTTTCAAAAGTGCATTGCTGTTAGATTATAAATATTGCAGGGGCACAACAGTTTGATGAGCTTTCTTGCTCTTCAACTATTAGGACATTGTCAGCAGAAACTGCAGAATGACTCCTGAAAAATACTCCACACACCAGCTCACAAATATACCCCGTGGATTATGCAAAATAACCAAGAAACACGAACCAAATAAGATGGTTTGATGTCCGGCAGTCAACAAGAAGCACTTTGATGGCAGTAGCAGCAGTGCATTACAGGACTAAAGAAGAATTAAAGAAATTAAACTTCTCAGATAGAAAACCTGTTAGTGTGGAACTCTGCACAATATATCTTCCTATATCTACAGTAGGTAGTCAAACAGAATGAACCTCAGAAGACCATTTCACTGGGATCACTTGCAATTAAAGCCTGTGCGGACGTCCTACAAATAATATATATTTAACCTCAAACCATTATTGCGATAGCCTATGTTTCTTATGCACCAACATATTCACCACCATTTTATCTTCCTTTGGTTCAGACTTTAGGTGTCACGATCCCCTGTTGTCTGCCCTGTGTTTCACTTGTCACCTGTTATAAACTACACTTCCCATAATTCCCTGCCCTGATCACTGCCTATGCACTTCATTGTTCTCACCTGCATGTCGTTTAGTCATCATTATCCTTGTGTATTTAAACCCTGTTGGTTCTCCAGTCATTGTCGGTCGTTGTATGTTTAAATATAAATTTTATTGTTCTGTAGATTCTGGTATGTGTTCCCTCGTTTATATCGTTTGTTTCCCCTCGTGGATGTTTTGTTTTTTCCAGTATTGTTTGTCTTGTTATTTTTCAATAAACCGCATCTAGATCCCCACTCCTCGTCTGCCGTCGTAACAGAACGACCGACCATAATGGATCTAGCAGCTTTCTTCACTGAACTGGCCCAGGCGGATTTGACCATCCGCGAGTACTCACACTTCTTCTCCACTGTTGCCATCCACACCGGCTTCGATGACGCTTCCCTGAAGACCATCTACCGGCTCGGGCTACCAACACGCCAGAACCCGGAGATCACATGCGGAAGGAGTATGTGACTATCGTTTTCAAAGAACTCGCTGCCGGGGAACCACCTCTCTCGATCCCGGCTTCCGCCTCTGGGCTTTCCGCGCCTGCCACGGCCAGTAAGCCAAAGCCCCCGCCTGCCACGGCCAGCGAGCCAACGCCAACGCCCACGCCTGCCACGGCCAGCGAGCCAACGCCCACACCCACGCATGCCACGGCCAGCGAGCCAACGCCCACGCCTGCCACGGCCAACGAGCCAGCTTTGCCAGCCTCGTCCGCCTGGAGGAGGAGGAGAAGAGGAAATGCTTCTGCTCTCCACAGCTCCGTCCACAGAACCTCCCATGGCTCTGCCTTCAATGTTCAGTGAACCAGAGCTCACGCATGCAAATCAGCGCCTGTAGCCCCGACCGTCAGTGAGCCAGTGCCTGCAGCCCCGACCGTCAGTGAGCCAGTGCCTGCAGCCCCAACCGTCAGTGAGCCAGTGCCTGCAGCCCCGACCGTCAGTGAGCCAGTGCCTGCAGCCCCGACGTCAGTGAGCCAGTGCCTGCAGCCTCGACCGTCAGTGAGCCAGTGCCTGCAGCCTTGACCGTCAATGAGCCAGTGCCTGCAGCCTCGACCGTCAGTGAGCCAGTGCCTGTAGGTTGTCTAATGCTAACATTAGGTTGTCTCTTATTTCAATAGGCTTGATAAAGAACAGAAAAATATAATCAATGTCATCAAGCTTTGGGGCAAAATCAGTTAATAGCACATTAACTACTAATAACAAACTAGACAGATACTAGACCGATTACGAATAACAAAGCACGTACCGTAATTTCCGGACTATAAGCCGCAACTTTTTTCCCACGCTTTGAACCTCGCGCCTTAAACAACGACGCGGCTAATATATGGATTTTTCCCGCTTTCAAATTTAATTAAAAAGAAAAAAAAAAAAAAACATTCTGTGACGTGCTCAGTTTTTTGGCGGCATGAAGCTTTCATTAGACCAATGAAATTGCCGAACGGGTTAAGGTCAAACAACTTTTTTGTTTACTGTTTAGATTAAATCGAGAGCGCGCAAACTTCCCATCATTCTGATTACGGTAGTCATTTTGTCACCCTCAAGACACGGAGAAATGCATATGATGCAGCTTTCAAGTTGAAGGCGATTGATCTGGCTGTTGGAAAAGGAAATAGAGCTGCTGCACGGGAGACGTTGGAAACAGCAGCGTGATGAATTGACTCAGTGCAAAAAGACAACTAAAGCTGAGGCTATTCAACTCCGACACCGAAGGAGATGACTTCAGTGGTTTCATGTGCACAAGAGGAGGAAGATAGTGACCAATGACTTTCTTGCTAGGCTACTGTTTACTGCTAATTTTTTATTTTTTGTTACAAGCCGTGTGTGGCAGCGGGGGCGTGGTCAAGCGCCCCTCCAGGAGAGAAAAGCGGTAAGGGCGCTTACACCTGAGCTAATGTCTAACACCTGTGACTAATTTCAGTAAGCGTGGGGAGAGCTGCATAAAAAGGCAGCAGAGAGAGTGAGTGAGTGACAGACAGACACACGTCAGTCTAGTGTTGGCGCATAGAAGTCCAAGAATTGAGAAACTTTATAAAATTGATTGTAAACATTGCTGTGGCCATTAAAAGCCTTACCTGGAACGTCAAGTGCCCTGCTTCACGTGTCCTTCTTGGGAAAACTGTCACACAGGCACCAGTGTGACAGTTTTCAGCACTTGATGTAAGCGCCCTTACCGCTTTTCTCTCCCGGACGGGCGCTTGACCACGCCCACGCAGCCACACCGTGTTTCATTAAAGCCTATTTATTTTTGTTACAAGCCGTGTTTCGTTAAAGCCTGTGTAAAGTTAATTTGTTTCAATGTACCGGTAGGCACCTGCGGCTTATAGACAGGTGCGGCTTATTTATGTTCAAAATAATATTTTATTTAAAATTCAGTGGGTGCGGCTTATATTCAGGTGCGCTCAATAGTCCGGAAATTACGGTAACCTAAAGTTTTGAATGGCATAGCGTTTCTGGTTACTACATATAAAGTAAAACTCAAACGCATGTATTAAAAAAAATATTATACAAATAATGTGGCCACAATACTTCCAGCTTTTCAAATAATGCAAAATTGTGATTCTTATTAAAATATTTTACAATATTTAATTTGATATACAGTAGATTCTGCTCCCTTTAGGAATTATTCTGTTTATGTTTTCTTGCAAGGAGAATATAACAGGACACAAAAAACTACATAAAAAATAATGAATTCACATTTGATAATCCGGTTTAAGCCTATCAGCACATTAAAAGAAAGCACAGGCTCAGCGTCCTGACAGCTTTTGAATGTTGAATGTTGCCAGAAAGTGTTTAACATGCATCTCCATTGCAACGTCCAACCTGCAAATCAATGTAGAGGTGGTGTTCTTGCATTTGTTCTTGTTCTTCTCTTTTATGCCAGTTGGCAAAGCAAGCTTAACGTGCCTTACCACCTCCAACTAAACGGTTGTGATGTTGTGAAAAAGAGCTTTGAGGCGTTCAGATCTGGCTTGTTGAAATTCTATGGTTATAGCACCCCTTAGAATTTTAGAGCTGCTAATGATTAATCCAAGTGGTGATTTCAGTGGTACGAAGGCTATTCTGGTTGAGTCCCTACTGTATCTATCTCTAGTTTTGTACATTAAGCTAAACGTTTAACAGAATATCTTTTTTCTCCACCCCTTTGATACATGTCCAAAAATGTGGTATTGCCATAGTAACATTTCCAAAAGCATGGTATTACCATGACACATGTACACAAATATGGTATTGCCATAGTACCATTCCAATACCATGCTAGTGGTAAATTTTTTTCTAGTGAAATAATGCGGCCCCAGTGAGAAAACCCCTATTAATCACAAAATACACTGTAAAAGACACTTACACACTGTAGATTTGCATGATGATATGAGGAGAACTCAAAGAGATACACACACACACACACACACACACACACAAGCTGAATGTAACACACACACACACACACAAGCCGAATGTAATGAGGACAGCTCCTCTACAGCAGAGAGAGAGGCCGTGCTGTCTTGGACTCGTATCTAATCACACTTTACTCACCCTTTAATTGGAGCCAGAGATAACCAACCAAGCATTTGCAGTAGATTCCACAGACAGACAGACAGACAGACAGACAGACAGACAGACAGACAGACAGACAAAGATGGTGGTAATCGTTTACTGTCAGTGTACTAAAAATAGTCAGCCACTCCTTTTAATGTCCAAAAACCATGGTACTATCTTGGTTTCTTGGAGTATAATGTAAATATAGTACCATTGTATATATCAAAGTGCCGTGGTATTACTATATGATACCATCATGGTACCATAGTACCACCACAGTTAACATGGTATTGCCTTAGTACTGTCCATAATTCATGCTATTACCATGGCAGTTTAGCTAGTTAGTTAAGTCCATGCTGTATAAAATGTGTGGCTAATAGCAGTTTTATTGTTGTAACAATATCTCTCTGTATAGTGAGAGAGGGAGAGACTTGGTTATCCACCACAGCTGGCATGCTAAAAATAGCCAGCCCAGATAATGGTCAGTTCAATTCACATTGTTCTCACTTTGCTCCCTCCTACTGCTCGCAGAAACTTCACTTCTGCAAGTGTGGGGTGTTTACAGTCTGTAAAACGCTCTTATTTCTCTGAGAGAGCAGATCTGGGAGGGAAGTTGGCACGTGTCGACTCCCTAAGAGCAGACACATGCTTAAAGTCCAATCTCCTCAAGTGTCTGTAATCAATGAGGACTGGCAGACAGACATGGGGAGACATGCCCTGGTCCCTGGTGAACATGAGGAGCTGACCGCATTATTAAAGAGCTAAAAAGGCCATCTGATACCCTATGGGTCTTAAGGAGAGAGAGAGAGAGAGAGAGAGAGAGAGAACAAGAGAACAAGAGAAAGACAGAGACTGAAAAATTACAGATTCAGCTGCACAGAAAGATACAGACTGAAGTAGAGACAGCAAGTGGGAGATAATGTATGGCTGCAACTAACAACTATTTTGATAACTGATTAATCTGCTTGATAAGTCATATAAAAAGGGATCCTCATGGCAACAAATGGAAAATAAAGATGTAAGAATCTTCCAGAACATTTGCAGGGAAGCTCTTATAGAGCAGCTATGAGATATTTCATGGCTGACAGATAGAGATGTAGACAGAAAGGATAAAAGAATGAGAGGAGGAGTGAGAAGATGCAAAGGAGCGAGTGAAAGACGATGATACAGAATGAGAACATGTAAACAAATGAATGTATGTGCATGTGTATGAGAAAAACAAAGAAAACTGTCACAAAACTGTACCATGGTAACCATTGTTTCCACTAAAAAGAGTATTGTTACAACTATAAAAAAAAGAAATAAATTTATATGTATCAGCTTCAAATAATTCCTCACAAGAAAGCATCCCATGCTTGATTATATACAGGTGAAACTCGAAAAATTAGAATATCGTGCAAAAGTTCATTAATTTCAGTAATTCAACTTAAAAGGTGAAACTAATATATTATATAGACTCATTACAAGCAAAGTAAGATATTTCAAGCCTTTATTTGATATAATTTTGATGATTATGGCTTACAGCTTATGAAAACCCCAAATTCAGAATCTCAGAAAATTTGAATATTACATGAAATCAATAAAAAAAAGGATTTTAAATACAGAAATGTCGGCCCTCTGAAAAGTATAATCATGCATATGTACTCAGTACTTGGTTTGGGTCCCTTTTGCATTAATTACTGCCTCAATGCGGCATGGCATGGATGCTATCAGCCTGTGGCACTGCTGAGGTGTTATGGAAGACCAAGATGCTTCAATAGCGGCCTTCAGCTCTTCTGCATTGTTTGGTCTCATGTCTCTCATCTTTCTCTTGGCAATGCCCCATAGATTCTCTATGGGGTTCAGGTCAGGCGAGTTTGCTGGCCAATCAAGCACAGTAATACCATGGTCATTGAACCAGGTTTTGGTACTTTTGGCAGTGTGGGCAGGTGCCAAGTCCTGCTGGAAAATGAAGTCAGCATCTCCATAAAGCTTGTCTGCTGAAGGAAGCATGAAGTGCTCTAAAATGTCTCGGTAGACGGCTGCGTTGACTCTGGACTTAATCAAGCACAGTGGACCAACACCAGCCGATGACATGGCTCCCCAAACCAACACAGACTGTGGAAACTTCACACTGGACTTCAAGCATCTTGGATTGTGTGCATCAGAAAAGAGGACTTTGGACCACTGAGCAACAGACCAGTTATTTTTTTCTTTGGCCCAGGTAAGACGTTTGACATTTGAAGCCTCAGTCCACTCCTTGTGAAGCTCCCCCACACATTTGAATGGCCTTTTCCTGACAATCCTCTCCAGGCTACGGTCATCCCTGCTGCTTGTGCACCTTTTTCTTCCACACTTTTCCCTTCCACTTAACTTTCTATTAATGTGCTTTGATACAGCACTTTGAGAACATCCAACTTCTTTTGCAATTACCTTTTGAGGCTTTCCCTCCTTGTGGAGGGTGTCAATGATGGTTTTCTGCACAACTGTCAGGTCAGCAGTCTTCCCCATGATTGTGAATTCAACTGAACCAGACTGAGAGACCATATCAAAGGCTCAGGAACCCTTTGCAGGTGTTTAGCTGATTAGAGTGTGACACTTTGAGCCTACAATACTGAACCTTTTCACAATATTCTAATTTTCTGAGATTCTGAATTTGGGGTTTTCATAAGCTGTAAGCCATAATCATCAAAATTATATCAAATAAAGGCTTGAAATATCTTACTTTACTTGTAATGAGTCCATATAATATATTAGTTTCACCTTTTAAGTTGAATTACTGAAATTAATGAACTTTTGCAGGATATTCTAATTTTTCGAGTTTCACCTGTATGGTACTTCAAAAAATTGCAAATTATCATGGCAAGATTGGTACAGTGCTAGCATCAGATAATACCATGATACTTCAATATTTACTACAGAACTGTATGCTCGCCATATTCATATACCGTGGTATTTACCATGGTATCATACACCTAGGAGCTTACATAGTATTATCATGGTGCAATTGGTATAGTGATGGTATTGAATAACACTAGAGGTAGTTCGGTTTAATCCTCTGTTGCCAGCGCTGGAGGATTCTATAGTTAGAAAGGCTTGGTTCTACAGAACAGCCGCCTATAAAGGTGAAATTTTCTAAATATAAATATGTTATCATTGACAATATTCATCCATATTTTTATCCTCACTGCATATTTTGATTAAATAATTAAGTGTTCTAAATTGCATGCTCTATAGTTATACAGTATCTTAACAAGCACTGTAACGGAGTTAAGTCTCTGTCATTTCAAAGTAAGAGTCCCCAGTGTGTTTCAGGCTTGTTTATAAGATTAAGATTCAAGTTTGTTGTCATTGTGCAGAGTACAGGTACAGAGCCAATGAAATGTAGTTGTTTTCGCATATCCCAACGAAGCTGGGGTCAGAGCGCAAGGTCAGCCATGAAACAGCGCCCCTGGAGCAGATAAGGTCAAGGGCCTTGCTCAAGGGCCCAGCAGTGGTATCTTGGCAGTGCTGGGGCTTGAACCACCGACCTTTCGGTCAGTAACCCAGAACTGCTGAGACACCACTGGCCCATATTATAGTTTAAAGTCCTGCATTATGAACCAAAACTTCATTTATTTTTCCGATTATTAATAGTATTTTGGTTGAACAATCAATTGCATCTGGGATTTTGTTCATTCTGGACTCTTGTAATGTCTGTGTCTTAGCCCGACATAGTAAGGAAAGACTAAGAACCTATTTTTTTTTCATTCAATTCAATTGAAACATTCAATTAATAGATTTTAAAAACTATCGGCCGATTAATCTGTTATCGGTATTGGCAAAATCCACTCTCTTTTGACCTCTAGATAACATCATGTTACTTTTATATACACCACATTACTGTTTGCTTCCCATATTCCTATACCATGATATTAACATGGTACTTCAAATAAAACAAACAGTATTACCATTGTACATGTACAAAAACAGTACTTTTTTAGTGCATTTGGTATGGTGATGGTATAGGATAACAACATGTTTCCTTTATATATACACCACAGTACTGTTTGTATTCATATACCATGATATGTACATGGCACTTCAAAAGAATACATTAATATAACCATTATAAATATACATAAAACATTGTTTTACTATGATGCATGTCCAAAGAACATGGTATTATTATGGTATTATGTGCTAAAAAACATGGAAATCGAATGGTACAATGTTTTTTGAATCAGAAAAAAGGGAGATAAAAAAAAAAGCTTTGCATGGCTGACAGGGTCAAGAGAACAGCACTGCTTTCTCTCGTTTCCACTTAAACTCAACTAAACAGGCTGATCGAACAGTCTATTAGTGTGCCTAGAAATCTCTTTAAATCACTGCAAAATGCCCTCTTCATTACAGCCAATAGTCATAGCCATTCAGCACAACACCGACATTGATGAGACCTACACTAACAAGACAAATCCAATATTTCTGTATTACAAACATTTTTCAAATGCCACGTTGACAGCAGCCAGCACTCTAGGGTTTGAAGCATTAGTGGGATTTGATTCGTCATCTTTTGTCTGGGACACGTTTCATCGTAATGGCAGTGTGTGCAAACTGTAATCTCTAAATTGCTAATATCCAGACCGTATTATCTATGAATCTATGCTGGTAAGAGCACACGTTTTTATCAAATGAGGAAGCAAAGTGGAAAATTGAATGGTTCAATGCACATCAATAATGGTTTGGAACAGGATTATAGAAGGAGGAAAGTGTGATTAATCATGGTACATTAAAACATACATTCAAATATAATCAAAAATATTTACTATATACGTTGTTTTTATACTTTTGTATACACATGCCATACAATTAGTAAACATGCTGTAATTAGAAGTTGGGGAAAATCATTCTGCTATTTTCCAGTGTACTTTTTTTAGTAATAGGATCATGTTCATTAAATACATATCAAGCTTTATTGGCAAGATAAACTTAATTTTCCATTTCCAATGCAATATTAGACACTGTATATATAGATAAAAAAACATATTGAATGCTGAAGTAAAATTTTCATAAAATCATAAAACTATTATTTCCTCTGGCTGCCATTCAGTCTATATCACGCACATGCTGGGTCTCTCTCATGTGGTTTAATTTTTTGGCACTGATTCACATGACCATTTTTGGGTGAAGCATAGAGAGACGGCAGCTTTCCCGTATCTTTCCCTAACCTGGCTAACCAATTTCGGGTGAAATCTCCATTCTCCATACAGTAAATCTGCTCCCGTGTTTATTATGCTCGCTTGCTTTTTCAAATCAAATTTCAGATCACTGTATTCAATATTTAAATTGGTTGCTATAGTAAAGACAAAGGCATCAGCACAATGCCAAAAATATTTTTTCTCTTGTTTGGTACACAGTCATACACATGTCTAAAATTGCTGACTTGCTCACTCATTTACTACATAGCAAATTCCAAATAGTTTACTACACAATGAAAGTTTGAGCGAAATTGAGTCACATTAAGAGTGACATGCTTTTAATTGGATTTCAAACCACCTACGAATGCAGTTAGCACCTAGGCTTTCAAAGTTTTTAGCTGTTGAGACGGACAAAAATGGAATTTGCTGCCTGCCTGAACAAAGCCTTAATGGACATTAGTGTGGAATGAGTTCATTAAACAAAAGGAGAAGAACAGAAAACTGAAACAGGCCATTGGGATTTTAGAAAATCCAACATATCAAATCAATTACCAAACAAATCATTCATTTAAACTATACATATATCCAGCCCGCATCAACATGGAGCTTCACACCTGACTCTATGAGGATGAGTTTTATGGAGGTTGATTCCTCGCACAGGCAGCCTGGTTCATTAGTATTCATGAGTTCAGGGTGGAAGGGGACATTCATTCATATTTATGGTGTATTAGGACAGAGGTTGCCAAACTTTTTTAAACTATGGCACCCCTTATAGTATTTTTTTCCCCAACGGCACCCCAACCACTGAAAAATAAATGAATAAAAAAATGCTATTGAAAACACAAAACATAAATATTGATAAAGTTTTGTTTAAACAATTGAAATAAAAACAACGTTGCCTTCAAGCACAGTATTTAATTAAACACTGCTTTAAGGTTTTTAAAGTAATTATTCAAGAGCCAGTAATAAAACAATAGAACATATTCAATAGTGCTTTGGGTTTAACAGCAGCAATTTAAAACATAAATAAATCAAATAATTAAATCAAATAATATATATATATATATAT
This sequence comes from Xyrauchen texanus, assembly GCF_025860055.1. Taxonomy (NCBI): domain Eukaryota; kingdom Metazoa; phylum Chordata; class Actinopteri; order Cypriniformes; family Catostomidae; genus Xyrauchen; species Xyrauchen texanus. The sequence continues at coordinate 26,202,640 of NC_068316.1, read as the reverse complement.
ATATATATATATATATATATATATATATATATATATATATATATATATATATATATATATTAGTAATCTAATACTAAATAAAACAACTTTTCTTACAGGTCCTAAAGTTATACAGCCAAGGACAATGGGTCTCTCTTTTTTGTTGTTGTCCATATTGTTGTTTGATTAATATAAAAGTCCGCATGAAATCAAATGTATTTATTTATGTTATTTGTGCATGTTACTGGTCTTATTGTGAATGATTCCTCTATGCATATTTGCTATTATATAGACTAGTGTCCAAAAGTTTGGAATAATGTATAGATTTTGCTGTTTTGGAAGGAAATTGGTAATTGGAAACCTTAATTCACCAAAGTGGCATTCAATTGATCACAAAGTATAGTCCGGACATTACTGATGTAAAAAACAGCACCAACACTATTTGAAATTTTTTATTTTTGATCAAATATAGACAGGCCCCATTTCCAGCAGCCATCACTCCAACACCATATTGTTAAATAATCATGCTAAATTGCTAATTTGGTACTAGAAAATCACTTGCCATTATATCAAACACAGTTGAAAGATATTTGTTTTGTTAAATGAAGCTTAACATTGTGTTTGTTTTTGAGTTGACACAGTATGCAATAGACTGGCATGTCTTAAGGTCAAAATTAAGGCAAAAATGTCAAAAAAGAAACAGATTACTCTAGAAACTCATCAGTCAATCATTGTTTTGAGGAATGAAGACAATACAATGCTTGAAGAAACCTGAAGATATCATACAACTGGCTCTAACAAGGACAGAAAGAGATGTGGAAGGCACTAAACAAGAGGATAAGTACATCAGAGTCTCTAGTTTGAGAAATAGACGCCTCACATGTCCTCAGCTGACAGCTTCATTGAATTCTACCTTCTCAACACCAGTTTCATGTACAACAGTGAAGAGAAGATTCAGCGGTGCAGGCCTTATGGGAAGAATTGCAAAGAAAAAGTCACTTTTGAAACAGAAAAACAAAAAGAAAAGTTTAGAGTGGGCAAAGAAACACAGACATTGGACAACATATAATTGGAAAAGAGTGTTATGGATCTTAACCCCATTGAGCTTTTGTGGGATCAGCTAGACTGTAAGGTGCATGAGAAGTGTCCAACAAGACAGACACATCTATGGCAAGTGCTACAGGAAGTGTGGGGTGAAAGGTCACCTGAGTATCTGGACAAACTAACAGCTAGAATGTCAAGGATCTGCAAAGCTGTCATTGCTGCACATGGAAGATTTTTTGATGAGAATTCTTTGAAGTAGTTTAACTTCTGAACATATGTTTCCAAATTGTAATATTATTTTTTCAAGTTATTAATGTCCTGATTATACATTGTGATCAGCTGAATGCCACTTTGGTGAATAAAAGTACCAATTTCTTTCCATAAGAGCATAATCTGTACATTAATTCCAGTGTATATATATATAGTGTATCCGGAAAGTATTCACAGCACTTCACTTTTCCACATTTCAGCATCAGGACCCGCACCAGCTGACTACATGACAGCTTCTTCACCCAAACAATCAGACTTTTGAACACTTGATCTCTCACGATCAATATATATCAGCACTGCACTTTATTAATCTTATTATCTCACACTGGACTGTCATAAATTATATTCTCTGTACAATACAACTACTGTATATTTTTTTTTATACACTTTATATACTTTTTTAATTGTATGTGTATTCTATATTGTGTGTATGTATTGTGTTTACTGTACATTGTATATAATTATCGTGTTGTGTAAGTATGTGTACATTTGATATGTAAATTGTGTTGTGTAAATATGTTGTTTATTGTAAATTGGTATACTGTACGTCTCATCAATGTCATGACTGCTATGTTGCTCGGAACTGCACACAAGACTTTCACCCACTGTTGCACTTGTGTACATGTAGTGTGACAATAAAGTGATTTGATTTGATTGGACATTTTGTTATGATACAGCCTTATTCCAAAATTGATTAAATTCATTATTTTCCTCAAAATTCTACAAACAATACGCCATAATGATAACATGGAAGAAGTTTGTTTGAAATCTTAATAAAAATAAAAAACGATAAAAATCACATGTACATAAGCCTTGGCCATGACACTCAAAATTGAGCTCAGGTGCATCCTGTTTCCACTGATCATCATTGAGATGTTTCTACAACTTGATTGGCGTCCACCTGTGGCAAATTCAGTTGATTGGACATGATTTGGAAGGCACACACCTGTCTATATAAGGTCTCACAGTTAACAGTGCATGTCAGAGCACAAAGTCCAAGGAATTGTCTGTAGACCTCCGAGACCGGATTGTATCGAGGCACAGATCTGGGGAAGGGTACAGAAAATTTCTGCAGCATTGAAGGTACCAATGAGCACAGTGGCCTCCATCATCCGTAAATAGAAGAAGTTTTGATCCACCGGAACTCTTCCTAGAGCTGGCCGCCCGGCCAAACTGAGTGATCGGGGGACAAGGGCCTTAGTCAGGGAGGTGACCAAGAACCCGATGGTCAAGCGTTTCTCTGTGGAAAGAGGAGAACCTTCCAGAAGAACAACCATCTCTGCAGCACTCCACCAATCAGGCCTGTATGGTAGAGTGGCCAGACAGAAGCCACTCCTCAGTAAAAGGCACATGACAGCCCACCTGGAGTTTGCCAAAAGGCACCAGAAGGACTCTCAGACCATGAGAAACAAAATTCTCTGGTCTGATGAAACAATGATTGAACACTTTGGCCTGAATGACAAGCGTCATGTCTGGAGGAAACCAGGCACCGCTCATCACCTGGCCAATACATCCCTACAGTGAAGCCTGGTGGTGGCAGCAATGTCCTTGAGTGGCCCAGCCAGAGCCCAGACTTGAACCTGATTGAACATCTCTGGAGAGATCTGAAAATGGCTGTGCACCGACACTCACCATCCAACCTGATGGAGCTTGAGAGGTCCTGCAAAGATGAATGGGAGAAACTGCAGTAATTGGTGCCAAAGGTGCTTCAACAAAGTATTTAGCAAAGGCTGTGAATATATTCTGTATACATACATATATATACACACACACACACACACATATATATATTGTATATAAGTGAAAAATGTTGATCATCTAACAAGGCCAAATGTCAAGGTCTGGGTGTATTAGATGGTAAGCGAACAAACAGTTCTCGTAGTCAACTTGTTGAAGGCAGGAGAAATGGGCAGGAATAAAGACCTGAGCAACTTTGACAAGGGCCAAATTGTTATGGCCAGACGACTGGGCCAGATCATCTCTGAAGCTGCAAGACTTGTGGGTTGCGAGCGCCAGAACTGGACCTTGGAGCAGTGGAAGAAGGTCGCTTGGGACGATAAGTCCAGTTTTATTTTACATCATGTGGAAGGCCATGTATTTGTGAGTCGTTTACCTGAGGAATTGATGGCACCTGAATTCACTGTGAGAAGATGACAAGCCGGTGGAGGAAGTGTGGTGCTCTGGGCAATGTTCTGCTATGAAAACCTGGTCAGGCCTTTCATGTGGATGTCAATTTGACACGTTCCACCAGGTACACCCCTTCATAGCAATGGTACTGCCTGATGGCAGTGGCCTCGTTCAGCATGATAATGTGCTCTGCCAAACTGCATGCATTGTTCGGGAATGGTTTGAGGAACTAGATGAAGAGGTCAAGGTGTTGCTCTGGCCTACAAATTACCCAGATCTCAATCCGATTGAGCATCTCTGGGATGTGCCAACATATCTGATCCATGGCAGCTCCACCTCACAACTTACAGTACAAGATTTGACAGGATCGGCTGCTAATATCTTAGTGCTAGATACCACAGGAAACCTTCAGGGGTCTTGTAGAGTCCATGCCTCGGCGGGTCAGTGCTGTTTTGGTGGCAAGCGGAGGATCAGCAGCATATCAGGCAATTGGTCATGGTGTTTTGGCTCATCAGTGTATATCTAGATGAAATTATTCTAAAAATACACCGCAGGAAACCCTGCTTCTGGGTTCTTTCGAGCAGCAGATTTCAATGGTGGAAAAAGGCAGCGATGCAGTTTTAATAATGTATGTTAATGTTAAAAAAAAGTTATTATAATTGAATATCAATGGTTTACAGTGAATAAAATATGATTTTCTGCATTCAAAATAAATTCAAAGACATCAGTTTAGCAGTATGACATTATATTTTCACAAACAGTAGTCCATGCACTTTGGTGGTGGAGACGGTTCCGTTCCTCCCGTTATATAGTATATGGTGGTGTTGATCATGTAAGATCATCGTTAGATCACATTTGACCTCATATCTGTCAAAACAACAGCACTTTGGAAATTAAAAACAGCTGTTTGCAAGATTTCTTTGTAAAAAAAAAAAATAAGTTAATATCCATCTGCTGCTTTTGTGTCTAATATAGCAGACGCGATAACAGTGACAGTGACACGTGAAATATCATAATTTATGTAAAATCCTAAGTTTTTCCTTATGCAGCGATCTGGTGGAAATTTAAAGAAGCCCTAATCTTCAATAATTTGTGGGAAATGGGTTGTTTAAACCCTACAAACAGCACTTTTTGGACCGTTTCAGCGCAGTTTGAGCGAAGTGCCCATAGACCGTGGTTCTTTTCTGTGCTACGAAAGAACACGAAAGTGGCAGGGTGGAGCGATTGTTTGTAAACAGTACCTTCATCTATAGCATCGTCCTCCAGGAAGTGGTTTAACTTTAGTTGGGAAAACAACAGCACACACATCAGTAAGTATTTGAATTTAATTCTATGATTACAGTGATGTTTTGTGGTATTGACTGGTTTTTCTCACTCTGGTATGATATTACTGAAATTGCAAAAGATGGTTAGAAATAGAAATAAACACTTTTGACTCTCATTATTTCCATTCTATTTGGTATATTAAATTGCATGTACTTTTTTAAAGCTATAGAATTCAAAGGTACTGCATAACAGGATTGACACATTGTTTTGATTTATTTTGAATTCGTTGCAGTGTTGGACAAAAATTCTCGAAGCAAAACTACCCTCTCTCTACAGTTTTATTTCTCTCTGTTTCTCTCTCTCACTTTTCCGTCTCTTTGACGAAATGCGTGCTTGGTGTGTTGACTTTGCGCATCTGAAGCACAAGTGTTGACGAATTGCGATGGTTATTCCATCTGTGTTAGGGCTGTCTGTGGTGAAATGACTTCATGATAAGTTTGTTACGGGGCTAATAACTCCTTCACATTTCCCATGGGGGAGTGGCACAGTTGACTGATGTCTGACTCCGTAATGACTGCTGTGGAAACAAGCAGCGTAAGTGAAAATCTGCTCTGGTGTTTGTCTGAACACAGCGAGCTTGAAAGTGTTCTTTTTTTTATTTACTTTTTTTATGTAGCCCTTCTTACACTGTTTACTATTAATATTACATTGGTGAAACGGCTTTCCAATTGTGACTGAGTTTATGTGACTTTTAGGTAGGTAGTATACAGCAAGCTGGTTCAGTCCAAAATGAAAAATTTGATTTGGCTAGTAAGTAAAGTAGGCCTAAATTATTGAAATTGCAACATAATGGATTAAAGTTAAAGATGCAGTGTGTAATTTCTTTGCTAGTAGCATTACCAAAAGAAACGGTAAAAATAATGTTTTCCCATATTTCATTGGTTGGGCTAACTGGTAGTCATGCCCCAGACTTGCACCATTGGTTAAGCCAATAATGCTATATCGGATCGCTCAAACAAACAGGCTGCGATTAGGTTTGGTAATGCTAGAGGCGAAAAAAACACACGGCACCTACATTCAAAGGTAAAAAAGATAAACTGATTTTTCTCTTTTTTTTTCTTTTTTTTTTTTTTTTATTGTCATAATTCCAGAATTCTATGTGGCTAAACACAATTTCCATAAGGCAAGGAAGGTTTATTTGCACATTTCATACACGGCTGTAATTCAAAGTGCTTTACGAAAATGGAAAAGCCAACAAACTTTATATTAAGCCAACAAACAAACATTTAATAAACAAAATGAGCATGTTGTGGCAGGTTGCATTTAATGGAGAGACTTTGCTGTTTGTTCAGCATGGCTGTGATTTTCCTTGGATCATAAGCAGGGTTTTTTTTTAATTATTATTATTTGACGAATTGAATGATAAAATTAAAATAAATGTAATTATGTTAATTAAAAGAGAACTGAACGATGATCTAACTGACATTAATCTACAGTGTAACCAGCCCTCAAACGCACACAGCACATCGCAGTCTTTGCTTATGACAAGGCTGGAGCCAAATGCAGATGAATGAGAATGCGATTAAAAGATCACAATATTTCAACGTTATGAATCGTAACACACTAAATATAAAGGATAAAGAATGGCTACTCGTGCTGTACAACCCAAGACACCTGCATCATAGGATTTGAGCTGCCAGACATGGACATGGACTCTGTATGCTAGCCGACTACACCAAAAGATTTGCAATATCAGCAAGGACTGCACCCACCAAGGACAGTCTATTTGTTCCCCTGCATCAGGGAAGAGGTACAGAGCCATCAAGTCCCGCACAAACAGACTAAAGCACGGCTTCTTTCCTAGAGCTGTAGCAGCCATCACTCTATTCCCCAGCACCCCTTCAACCTCCCACCCAGATTTTGAGATGGAAACAGCCAAAAATATGTCTCTACATCTCTGCATTAGCTGCTTTGATGGCAGGTTTGTTTACATGACTCTTGAAGGGATGGGTTAAATCAATGCCTTGTATATGTCAGAATATAAATATATTACATAAGGCTAACAGGATGGAAACTGATATTCAGGGACAACGGAAAAACCCTATAAAATAAGTTTTAGATATTTTTAGATTTGTTTATATAGAAGTAAAGGGGAAAAATTAAGAAACACTCAAAATATTTTCATATATTGCGAGTTTTTCATTTTTAGAAGGTCAAAGGGCAGCAGGGGACAAGGCAAATATGGCAACATCCACTCAAACTAAAGTAGAAAAATGATTTAAAATGTTCATTTTGTTGTTATACTGTAACAAAAGAGAATAGGAATTCCATCTTTAAAACTGAGTATAATATTTTATCCAATACATAAACACAAATATGATAGAGACATGAAAATGTACTGCAAAGTAGCAATGATCCATAAACATTTAATCAATGCATAAGATTATGGAAAGATTCATTTATGACATGGCAGGTAAAAATATTTACAACTGTAGAGCTCAACGTAGATCATTTAAATCAACAAAAAATGGAAAAGCAAGATAAAGTCTTCTGAATAGCTGAATTTTACTTCAGGGAGGAATGTGAATAGAAAAACAAAATCAATATGCTGTTAATGGTGTGAAAAAGTGCTGAGCGGGAAAGCCCACGGGGTGGCACGTCGAGTCAGCGTCAGAGGGTAAAAAAAAAAACATTTGAATAGGACAAAAATGCAATGAATATGTAAACAGAGGGTGGCCTTGCAGTTGCTGCTAAAGTGCAAAGTCAGGATCAGTCCCATCTGTCTGTGAGCCATCCTCAGGCCCAAAGGATTTCAAAAGAAAACATGGGCACCTCCACAACAGTGGTAGGGAAGCTACTTTGGGCGGCTATGGCTCAGGTAGTAGAGAGGGTCGGCCATCATTGGTGTATGAGTGCGAGTGCGTGTGAATGGAACACAGAGTAAAGCACTTTGGTAACCGCTAAGGTTAAAAAAGGCACTATATAAGTGCAGACCATTTACTTTAAAACTGTAGCTTGCAAAGTTAAAAGCAACTATCTTTGATTTAAAGTAGATAAACTACAGCGAAGCTGGCATTTAGAAAATGTGGCTAGGTACACTATAATTACTCAAAGTAGCTAAAATTATAGCTACTTAAATAAATATACAACAAATACAAATAACTACAATAGAAAATACGGATTATTCAACACGACCACACAAGAAAACGACAGGCTTCTTCCGAAAGTTCATTAAGCCTGAAATCAACCACATGCTACCAAATTACTGAAGAGTCCCATAATTTTTGCATTATTTCAATAGTGATCACCATTCCATCTAGTACTACTGATAGTATGCTGCTTGAGCAAACTTAGAGACACAAGTTCTGGTCCAATGAAAACCAGGTAGTAGTCACGTTCACGTAAACAATAGCGATATTGCAAATGTGCTCTAAAATTAAATTTTTCACTCCACTGACGGTTAGGTTTAGGGTTGGGGTTTGGGAAAGAGTTATTGTTTAATAAAATACACATTCCTGTATTTCATCATTTATAACTAAAAACTCACTTTTGGCACCCGTCTGTGGACATTTCAGCCAGTGGGTTCGGTCTAAATTACACTAGACAAAAAAAGAGAAATAAAATAAATAATAACATAAATATATAACTGAATCAAAATGTATAAACAGCATAGTCATACGTTTCACTATTTAACAGAACAACAAATAATTAATATGGAACACATTGACTTAACTGGTGCACTGAAATTAATTGTCAGAATGAACCAAGTTAATAAATTAATTGGACGTCCCAACACTAGTTGGGACATTCTAGAAGAGTGTGTTTGATTTTTGACTTGGTTGTTAGTAAAATGTGATAAAAAAAAAATAAAAAAAATAAAAGTGCTTTTCAATGCTACAGTTAATTTTGTTGGAATAAATTGCTGGGCAAGATAAACTTTTTTGAAAAGAGTTAATCTTTTGTCACTCAGTTACTAAAAATAAGTAAGTAGCACATCTATGTTTCGTTACACGAAAGGCAAGGTCCACACTAAAAAATATATTTTTTTAACTTCGTCTTCCATTTCTTAATGCCATTGTTTGACAAGTGTGTGGTACTAAAGAGCGTTTTCAAAAGACTGTTTTTGTTGGATGAATTCAATGCGTTTTCAAACGAAAATGTATTCGTTTCGTCAAAGTTTAAGGTCACTTTCACACTAATCCATTTAAGTTTGAAACCTTCCTAACATAGTTTTTCTAATGTGTGTGGTTATGGAAGGTGTTTTTGAAACGTTTAGTGTCCAGTGGAGGAAAATGCCATCCTAGTGTGGATGAGGCACAAACATGTATTAGAGATGATGTAGCTTAGATGTTCCATGGATTCTGAGGCCATGTCAACACAAATCCGTTTACAGTTTCCTAACGTTATCATTTCAAAAGTATGCAGAAATGGAAAGCGTAACTTGAAAATTACAGATGGTTGCGTTTGATCAGAATTGGAACTACACACTGCGGGAAGTCGGATTTCTAGGAAAAGGAACGAGCACGTTGAAATCAAGTTCAAGCCCGTCAAATCCAATTAACCTCTCACAAGAGGGTGGTTGAAAAAAAGAAGGGTTAAGGTGTGGTTCCACGTAACTTTGCATGGGGAAATTCTGTGGGTGAAAAAGGCATGGGCAGATGTTGAGATCGCATGTGAAACCAGCAAAAAACATATTTGCCAATCAGCCTCTTTTTAATGCTGCACTTTATAATCTGGAGAGTGAAATTAAAACAAACTCACCACTTAAATTACATCCTTGTCCATTGTGAATATTCAGTGTTGCTGTGTACAAAGCACCACCCACTCAGAGGTCACTACCAAACAAATTCCTATTGTTAACGTGACAAATTCGCCTGTCAAAGTTGACCATTGAAATTAAGGGGATATTCTTCGCCATCTGAAGTCCATCACCCGGAATTCCCATTGAAATGACTGTATTTCGCCTGTGGAACTTCACTGGATGAAGGTCAATGTGACTGCACCTTTCTATTAAAGAATAGACAGGAATGGAAAGTAAGGGGAGGAATGGGGAAAACTAAGATATTATACTAATACAGTATATGACAAATCATAATTACAAAACCATATATGATAGATCGGAAGTATGTACTACTGCACATGCCCAATGCTTTGTAGTGGGCAAACAGGGGCGTCAGCACCATGGACAGAATCAACAAAATTTTGCACCAAGGACATTTTCACCTGTACATAGCCCTATGGGAACTCCTGCATCTCAGCCCCAGGCCAAGAAATGAGCAAAAGAGAAGAGCAAAAGAGGCTTAGAAAGACAAATACTGCATTCTTTCCCCTACAACAATCTTTCAATTTTCATTTCGGGCAGTGTAGCAGAGGTTAGATAAACATAGGGATGATGCATTGTATTAAGAGGCGAGCAGTCCCCTTGAGGGGAATGCATTCATTCCTTCTGCTTGCTCAGCTCTCTGTGCAACATTGTTTTTTTGTGAAACATTCTGCTTTTATTGACCACTTTACAGTCACTAGAGCCACAGGTGTTCCAATGCATTACAGCAAAACACTAGAGCCTGTCAAACTCAACCCATGCTGCCTGTTGACTAAATAAAAAGGAGAAATCAGAGATGGAATCAATTGCAGTGTAGCTTAGTCAGTACTCTCCTGATCAAGGTAAGATACTGTGAGTGACACCTTCGTTCAGGTTTCAAGTAGTTTAGCATCATGAAACATTGGTGCATAATAAACATAAAGAGGGATTCAAAAGTGTTTTTGTAAAAATGCATCTATTGTGCATTTTTCTAATTTGCATTGGGCACAGGTTCACTTTCACTAGAAAAGCAAAGCCTAATCTGATGAATCTCGCTGCCCATTGCAGCCTCAGCTTTCTTTTCTTGGCTGACAGAAGTGGAACCTGATATTGTCTTCAGCTATTATAGCTCATCCACCTCAAGGTTCGGCATGTTATGCTACAGTTACTGTAGCCTTTCTGTCAGCTCGAACCAGTCTGGCCATTCTCATACAGTAGAATTCAGAAGTTTACATACACTTTAGCCAAATACATTTAAACTCTGTTTTTCACAATTCCTGATATTTAATCATAGAAAACATATTAGTTAGGATCACTAGAAAGAATAAATTAATTCAGCTTTTATTTCTTTCATCACATTCCCAGTGGGTCAGAAGTTTACAAACACTTGGTTAGTATTTGGTAGCATTGTCTTTAAATTGTTTAACTTGGGTCAAACATTTTGGACAGCCTTTCACAAGCTTCTCACAATAAGTTGCTGGAATTTTGTCCCATTTCTCCAGACAGAACTGGTGTAACTGAGTCAGGTTTGTAGGCCTCCTTGCTCGCACATAATTTTTCAGTTCTGCCCACAAATTGTCTATCAGTTTGAAGTCAGAGCTTTATGGTGGCCAGTCCAATACCTTGACTCTGTTGTATGCTTGGGGTCATTGTCCATTTGGAAGATCCATTTGCGACCAAGCTTTAACTTCCTGGCTGATGTCTTGAGATTTTGCTTTAATATATCCACATAATTTTCCTTCCTCATGACGCCAACTATTTTGTGATGTGCACCAGTCCCTCCTGCAGCAAAGCACCCCCACAACATGATGCTTCCACCCCATGCTTCACGGTTGGGATGGTTTTCTTCAGCTTGCAAGCCTCTCACCTTTTTTAAAAGTTAATCAATCTGTCTGTAAAATATTGTTGGAAAAATTACTTGTGTCATGCACAAAGTAGCCAAATCTATAGTTTGCTAATATTAAATCTGTGGAGTGGTTAAAAAAGTTTAAATGACTTCAAATTAAGTGTATATAAACTTCTGACTTCAATCGTATGTACAGTGCATCTGGAAAGTATTCACAGTGCTTCACTTTTTCCACATTTTGTTATGTTACAGCCTTATTCCAAAATTGATTAAATTAATTATTTTCCTCGAAATTCTACGAACAATACCCAATAATGACAACGTGAAAGGAGTTTTAAGAATTTTGAAAGAATTTAGCAAATTTAGCAAAAGTAAAAAACGAAGAAAAATCACATGTACATGTGTTCATAATTTGTTAAGCCACCTGTAGTTGTTATAACATCTTCTAACAGCACATATTCCTCAAGAGCCTCCGATGATTGGCATCACCAGTAACGTTTGTCTAGCTCTGGCGTACAACAATAACAACTAAGCAGAAGTGTGGAGCATCCAAGAGGATGTAGCTCGCCGTAATGGCACTGCCCATGGAGAAGTCAGGAAAAAGGTGTATAGGTGACCTTAAATCTAACATATATGGACTAAAAGCAGCAAAACTTTCATTTTGATTTTACGGGTCTTCAAGCACGCACTCAGAACTGATTCGGGCAGACCTAAAACATTAAATAAAACGATGTGTTCATTGCCTGACTCCGTTGATGAAGATTTGGAATTTCAGCGTACTGTATGATTAAAATACACAAGCCACATTATGACATCCATTCTCGTATCCATTTTATAGCAAGATTATTCCTTCTAAAGTGATGTACAGATTCCGAATGTTGAATTGGACAAACGTGTAGGAATTTGTATTAATATTCTTTTTATTACAGTTTCATTAGTTGCATTACACATACAGTGACATTAAACATTTAGAATCTACTCAAAAACAGTTGCTGTTTGGTCCACTATGGCTCCTCTAATAAAAAAAATTTAAAATCTGATTTTAAATAACTTTGACCCATTTCACAGCAATTACAAGCAGATCCTACATTCAGACATTTATTGCAGGCTGTTCAGCAAGTATAAATATATTGTGGAACATAACAGTCAGATTTCATCTCGGTAACAACAGAGTAGCTAGGAGGTTGACACAGAGTACTTTCACCAGTAGTTACTGGAGATTGATTGTTCAGCAGGGGATAATCTGGAAGAGGGCACTGAAGAGGTAAATCAGATCAATACATTATTTCAAACACAAGAGGTTGGGAGTCATGGCCATAGACGTAGTCAATATTCTCACTCAAAGCCTCAGATGCAGTGTGACAGGATTGCTCTAGCAAGCAGCCAGACAGAAACAGACATGCAGAAGTACACTGCCTGGCCAAAAAAACAAAAAAGATGCAGCATACTCTAAAATGTCATTGGAACATCTTTAGCTTTGATTACAGCAAGCATTCGTCATGGCATTTTTTTTTTTTACAACCTTATACAACGTCAGTTGCATACTTTTTTGGCAGAGATTTTGCATTGATTATGGGAGTGTCGAATCACTCCGGAAAGTCTTCTCGAGCACATCCCAAAGACTTTGCGGTGGCCAATTCATGTGTGAAAATGATTCCTCATGCTCCCAGAACCACTCTTTCACAATTTGAGCCCGATGAAATTTGGCATTGTCATCCAGGAATATGCCCGTGCTGTCAGGGAAGAGAAAATCTATTGATGGGATTACCTGGTCATTCAGTACATTCAGGTAGTCAGTGGACTACATTTTATTGCCGCATAACATTGCTGCCTAGAACTGTAAATTTTTTAGGATGTGACTTAACCAAGCGTTTTCGTGATCTCCGATCATACAAGATTTTTTTCAGACCACAATTCTTCTGCAAAGCTGACGGTTCACCACTATCCTTCCAGGTTTTAATAATGCATTAAACAGTTCTTAACACAATTCTAGTGATTTCAGCAATCTCCTTAGCTGTTTTCCTTTCTCGCAAGTGTGTGCTTGCATAATATTTATTCACTAATATATAAGACAACTCGTATGTGTGAAATATGGAATTTTTGCAAAATTATAATTACTGAAAAAGACATAAATTAAATGCTTTTTAAGCATTATAATTTCTATAATTCATAAACAACTCCCAACTTACCAGTTTTTCTTGTGAGGTCTGGCAACACTACGCTAGTTGCACAGAATTGACCAGTGGCGGGCCATGCATTCATGCCATTAAGAAAACACAGTTTCACAATGAATAAGACACCCTATGCCTTTGGGCATCATACACTATGTCCCAGCTAACTAGTAATACCAATTGACATTTTAAAAACACGTCCACGCACGAAAGCCAGAACTTGAAATTACACAATGCTCACGCAAGCCTAATTTTAGCTACAGCATGACTGTTTTGTGAAATGAACATCTGCTCAACAGACATTGAAAAATCATAATGTTTCATATGAATCTACCAAGGAGGTCTATAATACCTGGAAAAATCTAATAATATTTGCGATTTAAATGTTGCTTGCAATAAATTTCATTTTGTCAGGGTACACATTTATGTGTCTGCATTCATTTCAAGTTGGAACGGGAATAATCCTATTTGATATCTCCGACCATAAATGCATTCCCGATATTTGGAAGATGACATTTAAGGAAACAAAACTGCAATCCTCCTGTTTGCTTAGCTGGGGTTTGACTCTCATTAGAGATGTCTCCTAGCAACCCAACTGATAAACAATTCTGCAGCGCTAGCATTTGTGCTTCAGGTGTACAATTATCAAAAGAGATTATAATGTTATATACACCTGTTTCTGCCGGCATTTTTTAAACAAGCTTTAATATCATGTAATGTGGAAACAAACTCATTTATCGATATTACTTAATAAAGTGAATGTTTATCACTTACATTGTATATCTCCCTGAGTGACGACATGTATGTGTGACATCGTGCCCCTGCATCTCTGCAAAATCAGAGTTGAGAATTTCTACACGAGCCTACAAGTTGTAATTCTGACTTCAAAATGCATTCCATTGCACTTTTCCTAGTAGGATTTTTTCAAATCTGACTTTCCGAGTTTAATGAAACACAGCACTACTTTTCAAATCTTGATCCGACACTGAATGCTCAAGCAGCCTAATTTACATTTAGAAAATTTCTGATGTTGCTATATCAATGCAAAAAGCACTTTACACCAATTTCCTTTCCTATTAAATTAATCAATTGCACGATCATGCAGAAAATCTCAGGTTTATAAATCCATAAGGATCTCTTAGTGGTGATGTGGCAGTGTTAGCCGACTGGTCAGCAAGATCTTGTGCTTTTCGCTTTCAAATTACATCCCTTAAAGTGTGATTGCATCACTCAAGGCCAGCTAGAGGGCCTCGACCAGGGCATAGTCTAAAGATCACACCCACCAAGAACCAAAAAATCCAACTGATTGGCTGATTAATCTGACTTTGGTTGCGCATTAATTTGCTGTTGAGGGATTCTGAAGAAATTCTGAAGGCCTGAGGGTGTGGAGCTCAGAATCAGGTGCTGCTTCGGGCATGCGATTTGTGAAACCGTTGTCACACTTTGCTTAAGCATCAAGGAATAAATTCTGACTGGACAAACTTTTAGTTGTTCTCTATTTGTTTGTAGATTAATTAAGAGTGGAAAGCGATTAAAAATACATAGGCAAAAAGGTGACTGAGAATGAAAGGGTGAAAAATATTTATTTATTTATTTGGCATGTTAGGCCAGCAGAGAAGGCTTTACTGGCCCTGAGAATTCATCACTGGAATTGACACATTTCACCTTCAAAGGATTGCTTACATTTGAGCTACAGATATGATGTGGGTCATAGACTATGTAGATGTAAATCAGCAGAAGTGCCATTGAACCAGACTTGTGGTGGTCCACAATTTTTTTTCTGAGGTCTTGGCAGATTTCTTTGGATTTTCCCATGATGTCAAGCAAAGAGGCACTGAGTTTGAAGGTAGGCCTTAAAATACATCCACAGGTACACCTTTAATTGACTCCAATTAGCCTATTAGAAGCTATTTGGCTAATTGTCTAAAGGCTTGACATCATTTTCAGGATTTGTACTGCTTAAGGCAGTTAACTTAGTGTATGTAAACTTCTGACCCACTGGAATTGTGATATAGTCAATGCAAAGTGAAACAATCTGTCTGTGAACTATTGTTGGAAAAATTACTTGTGTCATGCACAAAGTAGATGTCCTAAACGACTTGCCAAAACTATAGTTTGCCAATATGAAATCTGTGGAGTGGTTAAAAATGTAAATGTAAAAAGTGTATGTAAACTTCTGACTTCAACTATGTAAATAAATGTATCTGTGGTACATATTTATAAATATAAACTTACCTGAGTGTGGTTGACAACAGACGGGAAGGAGTCTGGATTATAAAAGGGAGCCCTGGACTTTACGTGAGCGAGTCAAGTAAGTCACTTGTAAGTGCCTTAATCTGTCCCGAACAACATCAAAGGACTACTTACTCACCCAACACATTCATTGCACCAAAACAAGGGTTTTATACCATGCCGTCTTAATATGAACAATGTATCAATATCAACATCAACACATCAATATCTTTTTTCTTATTTTGCCACATCAACACCTAAACGCTTGCCTAGTTATTCATCTATCTTTCCCCATTCATATGGTTCTTTCTCCTTCCCTTCATGAACTTGATCCAGTCTGGAAATTTCCTCTCCAAATCATTTGTGTCTACTCGTCATGTTCAAAATGAAGCCCAACATAAATGATCTGTCATGTCAGAAGCATTAATGAGCAGAGAGCAACAGCTTGATTGTATCGACTCTGGCCCTCAAGAGAATTCAGCAGTCTTATTTTCCCTCTGGTATCTTTCTCATTTGGTGACATTTCTACAAAAGCTGTGCTCACTGCACATTACAGTAATACACCCAAATAAGACACATTAAGTAACTTTATTACACAGCACTCCGGAATACTTGATTCTGATTGGTCAATCGTAGCATTCTTCCGTCAGATATTTTTGTATAATGACCGTTAAACTGTATAATTAACTGTTGTCCCAGGCAACCGATTTCCTAGATAGCTGTGCTAGTTTAATGTCTCTCGAATCACTCAGTGGTCTCTTACATAATAAAATAATTTTAACAAATCAATTTGTCCATTTATTTATTTATTTAGCAAGTAGCCGTGTAATAATCAAAATAAATTACAGACATACGGTCACTATCCCATGTTAAAAATGACCTCTAACATACTACAGTTCAATGTAATATCCAAACAAACGATTTATGGACGGAGCCTCATTGAGAGCCCAATATCTCTGGGATTAAATCATATAGTGCCTTAAAAATTAAGATACATTAAAAGAAAGTTTGTTCTGAGATATAGGCACAAAAAAATAAGATCTGACTAAAAAATAATTGTCATATAATCCAGCAAGGAGGGCTAAAGTCAACAGACTTTCGTAACAGACCCAACTGTCTCTGTAAAAATGTAATATTAATGCTGCCACATTTCTAAGGATATTTTTTGACATTAAGTTTTACTTCAAAATACATTTTTGACCCCCCTCTAAAAAATAATTAATTATTCCATAAATATTGATCCATTTAATATTCTTCAGAAAAATCAAAAAATTTCAGCGGGGAAGTTTCAGAAATTTGGTTGATTTGAAATGGAATAAACCAATAAAAATCTACTAGCCTAGTGGTTAATGGGAAGTCCTGTGTGCCATGCTTAGATTTACACACACTGCTCTATAAAGTCAGACTCATTTTGGCCATGGAAAAAATACAGTCTTCATTCTGTTGTCAGTTTAAGGGGGGCAGGGGAGCTGAAGGTGGGAAAGCCCTGAATTAATCTGGTCAGGCCTCTCACAATCATAGCTCTGCGTCAGCCCTGCTCAACTTCCAGTGTTTGAGTTATAGCGACCGATACTCCAATTGTGCACAACAAGAGAAATGCAATCCAGCGTTTAGCCTTGGAAAACACCGAAAGACCCATGAAAGACATCCCCTTGAGCTTGGCTAAGAATAAATATATTTAATCTCCATCCCCAGAGTACAGGGTACAATTCATTTTGTTGTGGTTGGTTGTATTTTTTTGCCTTTTGATGACAGCATTGTTTATGCAATGCAATTAATCAGTTCCACTGATCATTTGCACTGGTGGTAAATGGTATTAAAAAAAGTAAGGTCAGGCGAATATATGGAAAAGAGATTACTGTGAAATGCATTAGTGGACTCTCATTAAAAATCTATTTGTAGGAACATTGGAAAGGCAGAGTGTTCCTGCAGTAGAGAGGGGCCAAGGGAGCTGCCAATATTTCCCAGCTTCCACGAAATTAAAGGTGAAGAGTATAATTGTATAATTTGTTTTATACAATTTTTTTTTTATTTAATGCCAGTTTAATGTGTAGAGATACAAGTAAACCATTTGTAGGCTAAATTCCTTGAGTGTAAACACAGTGATGCCATCAAAACATGATCTGTTTGTTTGAGCGTCTGACATCACAATTTTTGTTTCAACCATTGGCGTGAGTTTAATCATACAGGAAATTAACATGATGTTTTTATGAGAGTCCATGCACCCTCAAATCATTTCCATTCAGCCAAACTACTGACAAGCAACATCTCCCATAATTCAAATGCGTTCATCTCTTTCTGTGGTGCTGCTGATAGTGTGTTTTCCAAGCAACCTCTGAGACACAGGTTTTGGTTCCATGGAAACCAGGAAGTATTCAAGTTCACATACACAACGGTAAGTGCGATTTGGTGGTTGCATTTTCACTCTATATAACTTTTGTACTTAACAGACAGTTAGGATTACGTTTACGGGGTTGGTGTTAATAAAAGTAGGTCACAGGACGGAGAAATCCCCAACCTCAGTTCGGCAGTGGGGGTATGTGGTTAGCAGGACAGAGCCGAGTGGCGTCTGGGCAGAGCGAGGCCTGGAAGTTAAGTGGCGAATGACTTTCACCTGTGTGCCACACAGATCTCGCGTTCCAGTGAGGGACGGCAGGAGTACTTAAGGAGAAGAGAGAGATGCGTGAAGCTGTTTGTGTGTAGTGTGTTGAGCTGAAAAGCCAACAGAGTTTATGTGTAGTGAAGCTGAAAAGCAAACCTTTTGTGTACTGCTGAAAAGTGGCCTTATTTTGCACGACTGAAAAGTGCAACAATAAATGTCTACCTGTTTTGTCAAGCCAGTCCCAGCTTCATTATCGTATCGGCAAAATCCCCATATCGGTTGACCTCTACTGTCGCAGAATTCACAGTGTCTGGGCTTTTTTTTATTTCAAACAACAATATTTTTTTTTCAATGATTTCAATTTCTTTCTTTTTTTCTTTTTTTTTTGCAGTGGATTGTGGAGGACTACTCTACCCCTGAAAGATCACCGGCACCCACTTTTGAGGAAGCTTTTTGACTGGGACGGGTAGGCTTAATGTTAAGTTAATCCGTGAGATCACATGATAACCAGCTGGTTCTTAATGGCAATATTTATTTTTCAAATCTTTAGTTATTTGATTTTAATCACCATTACCTAAATATATTTTATGTAAATAAAATTTCCATGTTAACTATTGGCATGAATTTAAAGTAGGCATGAAACTGAAATTTGACTGACTTTTCTTCCGTCTTGTGATATACAGTATTTCTGAGTGAAATGGCTTATCGAACAAGAAATAAAAATGTAGGACAGGGACTTGATTATATCCATCAGTTGTTGATTGGATTGTGAGAGGTTGGCATTACATACCGGAACGGAGGCAGAACTGATTGCGAGTTTGCAATCGACACACAGACACCCTCCTTTCTCAACGTGCCCCAGTGACTTGAGAACCAAACAATGATCTAACTGAAAACAATAATACATAACCAGCCCACAAATGCACACATCACATTGCGGCCTTTGATTATGATGAGACTGGAGCCGTTATACAAGTCAAATGCAGATGAATGAGAAACAAGCGAGTAAAAGATCCAATTATTTAAATGTTTTGAATCACAATACACTAAACATAATGAATAAAGAACACTTACTCATGCCGTACACCCCAACGATATCTGGATTAAAAAAATATGAAGGTGCAGGATTTAAACTGATTTAAAACTTGGCTTAACTGCAGGGCGGCCTTGCATATGTCAGCAGAGAATATTCAGTCATATAACCAGAAGAGAAAGTTATGAAATTGTGATTAAAAAAAATACGAGATCATTTCTTTTTTTATTATTATTTAAAATAGCAAATATGCATGGATGAAACTTTTCCAAAGTTTGCAATAATGGAGAGCGTATTCAAAACATTCCATTTGCAATGGAGGAAAATGCATCTCATCTAGTGTGGGTGAGAGGAGTACACATTAAAAACAATGCATTTTCAATTTGCTAACACAACCGTTTTCCAATGTATGTGGTAATGGAGAGCGTTTTCTACTTGTTTGGAGGAAAACACTGTTCTAGTGTGGATGAGAGGCGTAAATGTAGCAAAATCAATGTGTTTGCAAACAAAAACGTATCAGTGTGGTCTGCGGACGTGGCCTAAAGCACTGCAAAAATAGCTATATTCGGCTATTGGTTAACCAAGTCTAGGTGACGTCAGCAAAAAACTAAATAGTATAAGGCGAAGCAAGTTAATACATTTTTCATGATAAAATTATGAAGAAAAACTTTTTTCTACACACACACAGACTTACCCATGAAAAAAAAAACAAGCTTTGTTATGAAAGAAATTACATGAAGTTCACAGCTTGGAGGATTAACCACATAAAAATAAATTATGGCATTACACAAAAATCTCCCAACACAGAAGCCAAGAAACAGTCAGTGTCAGAAAAAGAACATGTGTAGCGTCCATTTGAGCAGGAGTAGATGGGCAAGAGTGACTCACGGTTTGGAAGATATCCACTGCTCTTTATCTACACACACACACACACACACACACACACTCACACACGCGCGCGCTTGCATCACAGGGCTGCTTATAACATGAGTCTGTGCCAGTCTGGGGTGTGGGTGTGGACAGAGGGTAGCACACATGCTGGTGGTGTCACGACACACAACAGGACATTATGTTTGCGTGTTTGTAGGTCTGTGCGTGCAACAGAGAGGGAGGCTTGGGTCACGCATCCTACTGATGTACACGTTATGATACGTCCGAGTTGCGCTGTTATAGTGTCACTGGCAGAGCTGTGACGAGACAACTAGAAGCCACCTCAACACACTACAACAGACATCCACAAACGTAAAAGAATACATCAGTCCCGCTCATGACACATCAATTATGCCAGACAAATGGAATACTCTATGCAATTATGCGAATACATGGCCAAAGCATTTCCACGTGTTCAGGTACAGTACGTGTGTACAGAATGTTTCAGGCCTAATCAAGGCAATTTGCATCTCAAACCTTTGAGTGAATGATAGTTCAAGTGGCCACCCTGCAATCCACCAACATATCAATACAAATGCACATAAACTAGCTTATTTTGAGATGGAGAGTATCCTTTCCATTAAATATCTTTCTTTTAACACCCCAGGAAGTTCATTCCCATGCTGAGAGTGTCAGGGTGACAGAAGCCCTTAATGCAGACACCGTGATGTTCTGATCTCTAAGGCTGTTCTTTGATTCTCTTTCAAAGAACAGCTGAAAGACTTTGGTAAGAGATAAGAGACAAATTATCCCAGTGTTTCCTTTTCTTACTTCAGCCCAACTTTTGTGCTGTTCTTAACGTGTATCTGTACCTCTTCTTTGTGGGATTACATGTTTATGAGGACCCATTTAAAAAAATTAATGCTATCATTTCAGGGCCCCTTTATTAGATCAACACGATTTCATAAGTATTCATATGTATATTAACATTTGCTTATGTTTGCTCAGACACTGAAATGAACAATGTGAATGTATAGAGAGTTAGCATCTAAAACATAATAATTTTATGTATGAACAATATTTGAGATGTACAAATATAACGAATACTTATTCAATCAAGAATATTGAATTCATAGAATGAAACAGTTGATTTTATCTTTAGTAGAAATACTGTAGTTAGGGTTAGGTTTAGTATAATTTTTACATACACATTTTTTTTATATGTAACACAAATTTTTTATATATATAACATACAAATAGCTCAGAATAATAATGAGATCAGGCTATTTAGACTGTACAGTGAAAAGTAGTCATTTGACTTTTTTGTCCAGTTGCTATCAAGTAATCACATTTTTTTAAGTCATAAAATAGCTTTGTGTGAGTAAAGAGAACAGATTTCAATTTTGGGGTGAACTCTCCCTTTAAAGCCATTGGAGCTGTAGTCTAGCAGTCGGCAAACATGCTCTAAAAGCATTGTTCTGAGCACGTCTGGTATGCACCATATCTGTTACGTTCCTGTTCGTCTGCCCTGTGTTCTCTGTCACACTATCACGTTTATGTCACGTTTCCTTGTCTGTTCCGTGTTTTCCGTTTCACCCGTCACCATTCACGCTCCATGTCGTGTTTTCCTTGTTGTTCGCCCCGCGTTTCACTGTCTTTGTCCAAACTACATTTCCCACAATTCCCGGCCTCCGTCACTGCCTACACTCATCAGTGTTTTCACCTGTGTCTTGTTCAGTCTCCACTTTGTCTGTGTATTTAAACCCCAGTTCTTTGTTCAGTCCCTGTCGATCATTGTTTGTATGTTTATGGCGTTTCATGTCGGTGCCTGTTTCTACTTGTGTTATTCGTGTTCCCTCGTGGTTACCCTGTTCCCTGTCGGTACCGTCCGAGGTTACCCTGCTGTTCGCGGATGTTCATTTCTTTAATGTTGTCAGCCTGGTCCGTGTTCCCTACCCGAGTTCTTAGTTATGTTTGAGTTTTGTTTCATCGTGTTTAATCTATTTCGTGCTGTTTAGTTTCCCGTTTTCCCATCATGGATTTTCCTTTGTGTTTACCTTTTGTTTCTTCTGTGTCAACCTTAATAAAACCGCATTTGGATCCGCACCTCTCGTCTGCCTTGTCCTGTTTCCACACCAGTTATAACAATATCATCTTTTCCTGTCCAATACTAAAATTAATGAAAAAAATAAAATGACAGAAATAATACCAATATTTTAAAGAAAGATACAAAGATCCTTTACAATACCCAAGACACAGGAAAAAAAAAAGAAAGCTCTTTCACAACACTTTCAGGCAACACACCACGATCAATAAGATTTATGTTCCCCCAGGGACGTGGCCCAAGTTTCAAGTTAAATTATGGAGAAAAAGCACGGGACAGCGAGGCATCAGTGGTCATTAGTGCTGCGTGGGACGTGCCAGCGGACAGGTGGGCGCAGAGCAGGTGCTCATCTATATACATCTGGAGCTGTGACAGTCGAAATGTTCCCCAGTTCTCAGGGGGATACAATGAATTATACACACAGAGATAAAGCCCATTGCTCTTTTTTATTAGGTACACCAGGAGATCGAAAATGAAGTTTGATGAAGGTTGGTGTTCTTTTAACAGCAGAGGGCAGCCTTTAAATTGTATCTCAACAGCATGATAGTTCCTAAGTTTTTCAGCACATCACGCTCTATATATCTTGCCTTATGGGGTCATCTATTAAAAGTGTACCTTAATTTGTTGAATTTAATTATTAGGAACATACAGTATCCAATGTACAATATTCCAGTCACCATTATTGCTTATCATTCTGTGTAAATGGGTTCTGTATGGGAATCGATAATGACTTACAAACTTGAAATGTGATTCTAGGTCTGTATTGTAAAGGACTCTAGTTCTTCAAACATTATTCTTTGCTTTCATTCTTTTATGTCAAAGAAAAAGTCTACAGAATGTACACCTTTTTTGTTATGTTAGTTAGTCGGGTCCATTAGTACCTGTCTTTTGATGAGGGCTAAACGTAAGGCATACATCCTACAGAAAAAAGAGAGATATATAACCACGCTGGTTGTGTGGTGTACTGGTTGAAATCCAGAGCTGGTAACCAGAAGGTTGCAGATTTGAACTCCATGAGAAGCAAGCCATGAGCTGTCACCATTATTGCCTAGAGCAAAGCACTAAACCAAAGATTGCTCATTCTTTTAATAAGTTCGAAGCACGCTATTGTTCAGGGTCACCCTTCACTGATGCTGAACCTACCTCGCCACGACAAAATTAATTTTATTTGACCTTGTTTGAAGTCTGAATTGAATGAGATGAGAAAAAAATTATATTACTACAGAATAATACAAAGACACTAAAAAGACATTTTTGGTGTTGTCTTTGCTTGATGCGTGCAACAACTAATATATAGTAGAATCATTGTACAGTAGTACAATTGACAAATAAATGACTCTTATGAGCCAGTTCTTTTAAAGTTATCGATTTGAATCATTCTGACAAATTACTTGTTGAATCCGCACTGCATTCACATCCAGCTCACTTACAGACTGGACATTTACTAGAGCTGACATGTTTGTGTCTTTTAAGTTATTCATTAAGACTATTATTTATATTGTCAAGCCAGTTCTCACCTCCTCCTTTCCATTGAATACTTTACACTAGTCAATCGCGATTAATGTATCGAGCAATCTTGTGATTTTAAGAATCAGGGTTGTTCAAATTAAGATTGCGATTCATTGAAGAATAAATGTTTTGCCATCATGTACTGTAAGTGTCAACATACATTTTATGATACATGTTCACAAGAGTGTACATCCCAATTGTAAAATGGTATTTTATTAAAAGAAATAAAATTCTGTAATAATTAGTAGTACAATATTTACGACCAATGGCAACATCGCAATAAAGTCAAAGAAACACATTCTACTGGCTCTGGTCATGTGGTGATAAACAGCCTAAATTAAAGTTTTAAAACATTCTATTCCAAAAGATCAAAAGACCCCTGCAAAGTTTTTAAACTAAGAGACTGAGAGCAAATATTCTCACACTAGCTACAAGCAGAAGACTGGTCTTTTATCAGCCATGTCGTGGGCAGATAACTGGCCTTCTAGCACTGTAAAGCTCATGGGGAGATCTCAAAGCTATTAGAAAATGGAGAACTGACTGTCAGGGATGCAGTGAGCTCATCACACCACTGCAAGGAGACAAGGAGCCTGTTGACAGCGCATTGGGAAATGGAAAGAGAAACTCAGTCACATTTTCAGTGGATGCCAGTGTTAATTAGTACCAGTGCTGTGTGTGCCCCATGCTAATAATGGAACAGTCATTAGACAGTTACCAAGCTCTAAGGTAGCTTTGCACGTCCACAATTCTGGGAAATGAATAAGCGAGAAGGCGGCATATCTCCAGCCTTTTCATCTAGCAATACTAGCGGTGTGGGGCATACGAGTGCACCCGTGCCACGCCAAGATCAAAGTATCGCCTGGCACCCGAGGAGGCACCTCCACAAAGACGAGGCAACTCTAATCTGACAGCCAAATCCAAGCCTCTCTTTTCACTGGATGAAGGGAGGAAATTAAGAAAACATTGCAGGGTTGGAAAGGCAGAGAGGTGAAGGAAAGTCTGCTCATGGATGCTGAAAACAATGAGAGACACACTCAGAAAAAAAGTGAGGACCAGACAAAAACTGCAGAAGATTTTATAAATCTATAAATTAAATTCTATAAATTGACAGTTTACATCATCACCACTAAATAACAGCTTACCTACATACCAAATACACAGTACTCCCTACTATATATTTTTGATGTACGTGAAACAGTGGGCAATATTTCACAATAAGCATTTGAAACAGCAAAATGCTACATTGAAGTCACATGACCTCGTCATGTTGCATTTTAAATTGAGCTGATGTCCAGTTTCATCTTGGAAATTAAATGGTTATTTTGCATACTTAATGCAGTTTTGTTTAACATTTGATAAACATTTGGCAATTCCTTTAAATAATAAGCCAAGAAGGAGATCTAGTCCATCCATCACACTGGAAAGGGTAGGTGCGCACAGTGTGCCCTACTGTATTCTGCATTTTGGTAGTGCAGTGAGGTATTCCACATTACATATTATAATATTCCTAATAACTGCAGCAATGGTACGAGTACTATGGTAGTATGCTATTCTGAACAATACAAGGGAAATAGAGGGAGAGGGTGCACTCATGCAAGGGGTAAAAGTCACAAAACTGTGACATGAGATGGAAAAAAAGGCCAGTTGATGATAAACAGCGAGTGATCTTTGGAAATACCACACTAACAGAAACTTCAAAGGAGTCAAAGATGAGCAGTCAGCTTTGAAGCAGGCGTCATGTGTATTTTTTAAAGGCTTGTGTGTATTCAGTGTGACAAATCTGAGGTCAAAGCCATGTACAACTTAAGAATACAAGACTAATGAATAACAGGTCCTAAAACTTTTTGATACATAACGCTACTCAATATTCAGTAAAAACATAAACTCAGCAACAAAAAAAAAACGTCCTCTCACTTTCAACTGCTTTTATTTTCAGCAAACCTAACATGTGTATATATTTGTATGAACAAAGATTCAACAACTAAGACATAAACTGAACAGGTTTCACAGACTACATAGGTTTCATAGACTAGTATGTGACTAATAGAAATGGAATAATGTGTTCCTGAACAAAGAGGGGGTCCAAATCAAAACTAACAGTTAGTATCTGGTGTATCAGTGCAGTGCATCTCCTCCTCATGGACTACACCAGATTTGCCAGTTGTTACTGTGAGATGTTACGCCACTTCTCCACCAAGGCACTCGCAAGTTCTCGGACATTTTTGGGGGGAATGGCCCTAGCCCTAATCCTCCGATTCAACAGGTCCCAGACATGCTCAATGGGATTGAGATCCAGGCACTTCGCTGGTCATGGCAGAACACTGACATTCCTGTCTTGCAGGAAATCATGCACAGAACCTGCAGGAACGGTACCACATGGAGGAGGATATCTTGCCTGCAACGCACAGCATTGAGGTTGCCTGCAATGACAACAAGCTCAGTCCGATGATGCTGTGACACACCGCCCCAGACCATGATGGACCCTCCACCTCCAAATCAATCCCGCTCCAGAGTACAGGCCTCGGTGTAACACTTATTCCTTTGACGATAAACGTAAGTCCAACCATCACCCCTGGTGAGACAAAAATGCGACTAGTCAGTGAAAAGCAATTTTTGCCAGTCTGGTTCAGCGAAGGTGGGTTTGTGGCCATTTGTTGCCAGATGCCCATTGATGTCTGGTAAGGACCCGTCTTACAACAGGCCTACAAGCCCCCAGTCCAGCTTCTCTCAGCCTATTGCGGACAGTCTGAGCACTGATGGAGGGATTGTGCATTCCTGGTGTAACTCAGGCAGATGTTGTTGCCATCCCGTACCTGTCCCGCAGGTGTGATATTCGGATGTACTGATCCTGTGCAGGTGTTGTTACATGTGGTCTGCCACTGCAAGGACAATCAGCTGTCCTTCCTGTCTCCCTGTAGCGCTGTCTTAGGCACAGTACGAACATTGCAATGTATTGCCCTGGCCACATCTGCAGTCCTCATGCCTCCATGCAGCATGCCTAAGGCACATTCATGCAGAGGAGCAAGGACTTCTTTCTTTTGGTGTTTTTCAGAGTCAGTAAGGTCTCTTTAGTGTCCTAAATTTTTGTAACTGTGAGTTTAATTGCCTACAGTCTGTAATCTGTTAGTGTCTAACTGACTGTTCCACAGGTGTATGTTCATTAATTGTTTATAGTTCATTGAACAAACAAAACTATTTTTACAAAACTATTTTTAAAATACAGTGTTCTGAAAAAGGAGTTTTATATATATATATATATATATATATATATATATATATATATATATATATTATAAAATAAGGTTCTACAGGTTTGCTAGGTTCTATAGTATTCTTGACAAATATGTTTAAAACTATGTACACCCAGATGATGTGAAGATTCTTCGGCCAAAATAAAATGTGGTTCAATACACATCTCAGGGCAGTTCAGAAGTGAAATGTCCACTGTGTGGTACTATAAGCAATTGAAATTCACCCAAACAGATTAAGGTTTTAAGGTTAATGTTCTATAAAGATTTAAAATCAAAAGACTCCAGCCAGTCTCTAGGGAGGGTAGAGTCACATGGGGTAACCTCCTTGTGATCGCTATAATGTGGTTCGCTCTCAGTGGGGCATGTGGTGAGTTGTGCATGGATGCTGCGGTGGATGGCGTGAAGCCTCCACATACACTATGTCTCAGCGGTAACGCATTCAACAAGCTAAGTGATAAGATGCACGGGTTGATGTTCTCAGATGCGGAGGCAGCTGAGATTTGTCCTCCGCCACCCGTATTGAGGCGAATCACAACACCACCACGAGGACTTAGAGCACATTAGGATTTGGGCATTCCAAATTGGGAGAAATGAAAAAAATAAAATAAAATGAAAAACAAAATATTTAAAATCAACAAAACCAACCTCCCAATCCTAAACTGATAGTTTTATATAAAAAAGCAAACATGAGATTAAAAACACAAATTCTGAAGCAACCACATTATTTTGTGGTGCTTCTATGTCACTTTCGGCTCACGTGTCAACTCGTACCCATGTCCTTTGTCTCATATATGCAACACTCTATCAGTTGAGCTACCGCAAAATTTGATCACACTTAAACAAGCCTCTCCTCTTTTGATATCATTCTAGCTAGAAAATATATATATACATAACTGAAATTGTATTATTGTATAATATAGGGCTGCACATTTATTACGAAAATCATAATTGAGGATTATTTCGCTTGATATTGTAATGGAAATGTAATTGGAAATATTTTTTGTGGGGCAACTGCATGTCATATTCTTCAAGTAGGCTGAAAAAGCTGAGAATTGTTCCTGAATTGCTTTACTGTTTAAAAAACAAGTGTTTTAAAATTTTGTTTACATTTTGAATAACTTATACACAGAAAGTGTGCAATGCAACAATACAAGGTTGTTGTTTCTGATTTGCTAATAGATTAATTTAAACAGATTATGTATTGCATTCATGCACACAACAAACCCAAAAAAAAAATAGTGAGTACAAAATCTTGACACTACAGGAATATATCTAAATTGAATGACATAAGTGACACTTTTCACTATTAGTAAATTGCAGCAGCTGTAATTGTAATCAAAATGTTGTTCTTTTTTCAACATAAACATGACTCTATTTACATTTTTGCAAAACTTGTAATACCTGTCTCCAGGTACAACTCCCTGCAGTTTCCAGGTGAAATGACCACTAGAGGTGCTACAACGACTGTGTGTTTTATAAACTAAGCCAAATGTGTTATGAAGCACGTAATTTCAGTTTTGCAAAAACATTGCAATGCTCATGTAAATTTCATGAGACCAGGCTGCTTTTTATAAGTAAATGAGTGAGTATTTCAGAACAGTCATTTATGTTGAGTCATAAAAGCCTTTAATGCAAAAGATAGTGTTGATAAGTAGGTTTATAGTGCATTTTCAACTTGATGTCCATTGAGTTCAGCATGTGCTGAAAGGAAGGCTGACCACCTCATCTCATCTCTCACTCTGGCTTCAGGGACACCACATGCACAGCTTGCACGCCAAATGTTAACTAACCTGAAAACAAATGCTGCATCTGAAAACTGGAAAATGCTGCCTATGGGGGCTGTATAAGGTGGTAGGATGAAATAAGTTGCTTTTTGTAAACTCTTCAGAGACCAGTTTCCTTAAGAGTTCCATTTATCCAAAAATGCCATCAGGTAAACATTATCCGATTAGGCAGCTGCCTACATTTTCGGATGTAGCCACAGATCATGTAAAACAGCCTTAACAAATGTGTAGCTCCGATCCCGGCGTCCTCTTTCGGTGTTGTTGATTTTGTTGTTCTTGTCACTACTGAATCACGTGTGCAAACAACGGCACAAGAAAAATGGTTGATACTAGATGATGTCACTGTGGGGGTTACTTTAGTGAGTGCAGATGAAAGAGGGGAAAATTTCCTCGAGTGTCCCATTCCTATTCTCATCTAGAAAGATACCAATGGAAAAGCATCAGGACTGTAGGTGGGAAAAGGCCTATTGTCTTGAGTGCAGCCATCCTAAGCCACCAAACTCTTCCACTTATATCACCTCAGAGAGAATGGGATAATAATAATAAACCACTCATATCATCCCTTCGAGGCAACAGCTGATAGATATTTTCAACATTTTCAGCCATCTGGCTTTAAGGTCATCATCAGTACAAAGCACTTGTCAAGAGGAAAACAGTGACCAAGCTATAGATCCGTGCTGAAATCAGTTTTGGGCCCCTGGACAACAAAGCAGTTGGTCTTTGTCACCAGCGTAGGAACGGCTGATTCATCGAGTGGCACACATATTGGATCCATAGAGACACAATCACCCCCATCTGCCAAGCAGCCAGACTTAAATATGAGCCATGACGCGTGTGAAAGAGGAACACTGTTTTATGTGTTTTTAAATGAATGCGTCATGTTGTCGGATATGGTTAAGTTGACCTTAAACAATAGCATAATGTGTTGTCCGATATAATCTAGCTGGTGGGAGCGTGATTAACAAACACATGGGCTTTTCAGAGAGTGATATTTATGAAGATGAGCAAGAAACCTTGCTTAAGATCTTACGACAGCATATTAGCAAACTCTTGTTCTGTAGGTGACAATTAGCATAGCATCACCCATGGACAGTAAAACACAATTCATTTTACCTTACCAACACACAAAACATGAGTAATAACAGGCATCTTAAGGAACAGAAAACATCTTGTTTCATGGATCTATAAAGTGGAACCAATTATAATGACTAAAGTGGAACTAAAGTTAATTGACACCTTCAGCTGTGAATACACAGGCCATTTGTATTAGCTAAAGATTCTTCCTTCTTCTGAAATGGACTTCATACATTCACATGAAAAATTATGTGTGGTCAAAATCATGAAAACAGATTATAATGCAGAAGAGAAGAACAGAAGAACCAATGAGAGAAAATACAAATGTGATGAGAAAAAAAGAGACAAGAAGAGAAAGGACAAGACGAGGAGAGATGAGAAACTAAAAATGAAACAAAACAAGATGAGATGAGACAGGGGAAGATGAGAAAAAAGAGAAGAGATAATATGATAAAGAGACGAGAAAAATTATTAGAATAAGAGAGATAAAAAAAGACAATGAGAGACAAGATGAGAAGACAGGAGAGGAGAAAAGAGACAAGAACAGATGAGGAGAGATGAGATTTGAGACAGAACTAGACAAGACAAGATTAGAAAGAAAAGAGACAAAGATATGAAAAAGTTCCAGAGTCAAGATGAGAAGAGTCGAGATGAGATGAGAAGACGAGACGCGAAGGTCAGCTAAGAGAAATGAAATTAGAATCGGAGAGACAAGGAGAAACGAGACATTTTCATTTAGTCATTTAGCAGACGAGGACAAGAGGTTAGACGAGATGAGAACCAAACAAGGGCAAAGATACGAGAAAATTCAAGAGACGGGATGACATGTGAAGAAGTGAATAGCAGAGACGAGAAGTTGAGACATGAAGAGCAGAGATGAGAATTAAAATTAGAATCTGACATATTGTACAAGGAGAAATGAGACAAGATGACAAGAGGAGAGACAAGAAAAGAGACAAAGATATGAGACATTTCAAGAGATGGAATAAGAAGAGATGAGACATGAAGAGGAGAAGAGCAGAGACAAGATGAGAAGGCGAGAAGTGAAGAGACGGGAAATTAAATTAGAATCAGAGAGACAAGGAGACACCAGACATTTAGCAGAGGAGGAACAGAGGTGAGACGAGATGAGAAGACAAGACATGAAGAGCAGAGAATCGGACACACAAGGAGAAACAAGACAAGATGACAAAACTAGAGACGAGATGAACAAATTGAAAAGAGACAAAGATATGAGAAATTTCAAGAGACGGGGTGAGATGAGAAGAGATGTGAAGACGAGGCACGAAGAGCAGAGACGAGAAATGAAATTAGAACAGAGACAAGCAGAAACGAGATAAAATGACAAGAGGAAAAATGAGATGAGAGATGAGCAACAAGAAAAAAGACAAAAATATTGTAAGAGACGATTAAGATGAGAAGAGATGAGGAGGGAAGATATGAGAAGATAAATGAAATTAGAATAGGAGAGACAATGTGCAAGACAAAATAGAGAGAAAAGAGGAGAACAAATGAGGAGAGACAAGATGTGAAATGAGACAAAATTAGACAAGATGAGAAGAGAGAGAAGTGATGAGAAAATACATTTCAAAAGGGAAACAAGGAGAAATGAGACAAATATATGAGAAATATCATGAGAAGAGCAGAGAAGAGAAATTCAATTGGAATAGGAGAGACAAGAAATACAGACAACACAATTAGAGACAAGGATACAGAAGAAAGATGAGAGGAGAAACAAAACAACAGACAAAGATATGGGAAATTACGAGGTGAGATGAGACAAGACGAGATGAGACAAGAAGAGAAAGGAGAAAAGAGACAAGAACAGACGAGGAGAGGAGAAAGACAAGATGAGACGAGACGATACGTGAGATGTGGAGCTTGAAGTTCAGCATGGCTTCTGTGATGTGAAAGCTTTTGGTAGCTAAAAAGACTTACTCTCATAGATCAAACCCACAGAGATGCTGCTGCAGCAGAGCATTAATACTTCAACGCAAGGGTCTTCAACAGGGGGTCAACGGTGGTACCGCAGGGGGTCCGCAAATTATTGTTTGATCCACCATTGGCATTTGAAATAATCACTCATGCGCGAGCGAGCAATAGTGAGAGAGTATATATTTTAATACATCGGCATGTTAAAATCTCTCACAACTGCATGTGAAATCTTAAAGTGTGACTAAACTGCACTAGTCAGCAAACGCGCACAGCACAGGCAAACCAATCGCCATGACCACTGCTCATCACGAGCCGTTAACGTTCCAGACACACAAGACGGTGTCTCTCAAATCAACATAATTAAAGATGAAATCAGTCATTGTTTTCCTCATTAACATTTTTTACTGTGACTTTTAATTTTCAATGAAATAAAGTCATTTTAAAATATGTATAAATTCAACTACTCGCGTGAGATGAAGACTCTGTTTTAGTAACCTTATAAAAGTATTTTATTCTGCATGGACAGGGTCTGTCTTTTTCTTTCTTTTTGGAGGAGGTTTGGCGCAGTGATCAACAAGGAAAATGAAAAATGTAAATTAATGTCAAAAATGTTGCAGACCCCTGCTGTAAGACCAGCTAGAACCAACCTAAGATGGTTTGCAGGTTTTAGCTGGTCACCCAGCCTAGCCAGGCTGGTCAGTTAGCTGGCTTCAGAGGGGTTTTAAATATCTTTTAGCTGGTCCAGCTGGGAGACCAGCTAAAATTTTTGCAAAATCCCTCTAAAACCAGGATGACCAGCAAGACCAGCTACAACCAGGCTGGTCTTTTCAGCAGGGCAGAATTTAATAATTATTTCAATGGCTTTGCCATGTAAACATCATGAAGTACGCAACATTTAATTTGTAACAGGGATCCCGGCTCCATATGTCTACCCACCAAGGGGTCCTTGGCCTGAAAATAATAGAAGACCCCTGTTTTAACGTCTAAACCATCACTTAAACTTAGAGACACTGCTCTGTAGATCCGAGTTGGGATGTGGACATTTGCAACAAGCAAGACAAAGTGATCCAAACATGTCTAATGTGCTAAATGAGCAGATATAGATATAGCAGAAATAGCCAAGAATAAACAAAAACAAATAGATAAAAAGCACTCGGTTTCCAGCAGGCATCATAAAGACCTCACTGACATGATTAAGTACAGCACTTGGCAACCTTTGGACCACACTTTCAAGGGAGTGCACAAATATGTCGTCATTGGCTCTACATTAACGTCGAGCTGGAGATCCATGGGGGAGGGATATATTTAACTGGAAGATGTTTTATGTAAGAGCTGCCCTACTTTCTGCAGTGTACTCATGCAGCTGAATTGTTCAATCTGCAGTGTGAACTGTCAATATGCTTCTTCTCCTCAAAAGACTCTTTCTCTCTTTGGGATTGTTTTGTGGTTTTTTCTATCTTGGCAGATCAGACATTATTGCCTTCCATCAAAATCAACTTCTCTTTCATCCTGCCTGGTCAATCCTTCGCTCTCACTGACTGAATTTGTTTCAGGCTTTCAATCATGATGCAGTTGCTTTCGGTTGTCCTGCATTTCATTCACTCTGCCCTACCTGTGTCTCTGCTGTTTCAACTCCTTTGCTCTTGCAGAAATTAAGAACTGCAGATCCCATAAGCACAGAGCTCTAACTACAGACCAAAAAAAAGTCCCATTTGAAGGTATATTACACTTCACATCTCCAAGCAAACCCGAGTTACCATCAGCATGTGGAATAAAAGCGTTTTATGGCCTTGAATAATTTAACAGACTACATTACATTACACAGTTAGAAAGGACCTTGCCTAGACTTCCATTAAACTAACATGTTTTCTCTCTAAGCTAGTCAATATTAAAATGCAAACAATAGGCCTCATTGATGAGACTGAACAAAATTTTTAGTTCATTCATTTGTAAAATTATTCTTACGTAAATAGTTGGATTGAATGAGAAATATGCAAGAATTGTTTTACAGGCATTTTACACAAGTCGTTTTGTTTGTGTGTCATCAGTCACATTGCTATGTGGTTAGGTTGTTATATGAATTGGGTTTAACGTTAATATCCAATTTCAACACGAATCTTTACATATAATGGTTTTACAAAAAATGTAATTCTGCTCATGTCTCATGACTCACGTTGCTATGTAGTTGCTATGGAGTTATGTGATATGAATTATGTGTTGTGTTTATTGCTGTATTAAATTCAATACAACAGTTTAAACAAGAATGTTTTTCAATTGTGTTTCAAGTGAGAGGCCCAATACATTTCAATTTAAATACTTTTATGCAGGCAAACCAAAGAGATTGAAAAGTTCTTAAAGCATTAACATATTAAGACTGGCAGATTTCAGAGGGAGAATAACACTGGAGCAAAATGCTTTATGGAAACAAACTGAGTGGGTGGGAGATTATCCTTTGGCTTTCATTTTATTCTGTGGAAAGCTTTAAATGGATAGTTCACCCAGATTGTAACCCGCACACACACACACACACACAAGATGAGACAGTCACAATGTATATCAAAACTGCGTTTATTTGCAGGCAAACAAAAGTACAGCACGGATAATCCAGAGGGAGAATGGTCAGGGTAGCGTAGGGTCAAAAGCCGGGGAATCAAAGAGAGTAAAGGGGGCAAATCCTGGAGAGTTGTCGAGGGGAGCGAGGGTCAAAGCCGGGGTAAACAGGATCGAGAGGCGGGTAAACTTACAAAGGGAGTAGTCAGGGGTACTAGGGGAACGAGGAGCTGGCAAGCTAAGGGGGTAATCAAGAGGAGTTCAAGAGGGAATCAAAACTAGACGAGACTAGCGGGGGCAAAGACACGGGAAACTAAATACAATATCCAACAACCGTGAGATGAAAGGGTAGTGATATATATAGGGGCGAGTGCAGGTGTAAACCATGACAGGTGATGAGACGAGTGCAGGTGAAACTAATGTGCAGGAGTGCAGATGACGCGAGTGCAGGTGGTCATAATGTTCTGGGGGATTGGAAACGCGTGAGGGACTCGAGGAAGGGAGATTGCCTACTGAGCATGTGAGCGAGTAGGAGCAAAGTGGGCGTGAGGGCTCGGCGAGCAAAAGACTGAAAAGCTTGAGGGGGTGGAGCGAGGGAGTGAGGTCGAGGGAGTGTGTGTGTGCGACGAGCCGGGATGGGGCAGAGGAGCGGGTTCGTGACAGTACTCCCCTCTGAATAGGACTGCTCCTGACGGCCGCGGGAGGCGGTGCAGGATGATCCCAACAAACAAAAAAAAACCCTGAACAGACAACCCACAAAACACACAAACAAAATTGAGGGCAGTCCAAGGGGCACAGAGGGAAATGAGACAGTCCATGGGGTCAATGGGCAGTTTCAAGGCAAGGTCAGGGGGAACATAGCAGACAAGCGGGTGGTTGGGAGATCTAGGGGGCAGCCATAGGGCAGAGGCTGGGTCAGGGGGTCTGGAAGGTGACCACCGGACAGGAACAGGGTCAGGAGGCCAGGGAAGAGGCCACAGGACAGGGAGAGTGTCAGGGGGCCACCGGACAGGGTCAGGGGGCCAGGGAAGAGCCGTGAAAGGCGGTGCCGTCAGAGGCGGCACTGTAGGCGGCTCTGGAGGTGGGGTTCTGGAAGGCTCTGGAGGTGGAGCCGAAGGAGGCTTTAGGGGCGAAGGCCTGAAAGGCTCTGGAGGTGGAGCCCTAGAAAGCTCTGGAGTCTTTGGGATCAGAGCCGTGGGAGGCTCGGGAGGCGGAGCCGTAGGAGGCTCGGGAGTCTCTGGGTGTAGAGCCGTGAGAGGCTCGGGGAAAAAGGTCGTGGAAGACTCGAGAGGCTCGAGGGGGGGAGCCATGAAAGACTCGAGAGACGAAGCCCTGAGAGGCTTGAGGGGAGGAGGAGCCCTGAGAGACTCGAGAGGGGAAGCCCTGAGAGGCTTGAGAGGGGGAGGAGCCCTGAGAGACTCGAGAGGCGAAGCCATGAGAGGCTTGAGGGGTGGAGCCATGAAAGACTCGAGGGACGGAGCCCTGAGAGGCTCGAGGGGAGGAGGAGCCCTGAGAGACTCGAGAGGCGAAGCCGTGAGAGGCTTGAGGGGTGGAGCCATGAAAGACTCGAGGGACGGAGCCCTGAGAGGCTCAAGGGGAGGAGGAGCCCTGAAAGACTCGAGAGGGGAAGCCCTGAGAGGCTTGAGGGGGGGAGGAGCCCTGAGAGACTCGAGAGGCGAAGTCGTGAGAGGCTTGAGGGGTGGAGCCCTGAAAGACTCGAGAGGAGAAGCCCTGAGAGGCTCGAGAGGAGGAGCCCTGGGAGGCTTGGGAGGAGGAGCCTTGGGAGGCTCGTGAGGCGGAGCCCTGGGAGGCTCGAGAGGAGGAGCCCTGGGAGGCTTTGGAGGAGGAGCCTTGAAAGACTCGTGAGGAGAAGCCCTGCGAGGCTTGAGAGGCGGAGCTCTGGGAGGCTCGAGGGGTAGAGCTCTGGGAGGCTCGAGAGACTTGAAAGGCAGAACCCTGGGGGGCTTGGGAGGTACAGCTCTGGGAGGCTCGAGAGGAGGAGCCTTAGGAGGCTCGAGAGGAAGAGCCGTGGAAGACTCTGGGGGCGGAGCAGAACCCGGCAGAGCCGTGGAAGTCTCTGGGGGCGGAGCAGAACCCGGCAGAGCCATGGAAGACTCTGAGGGAACCTCTGTGGTCTTGAGCACAAGACGAGACTGGGGAGAAGGGGCCCTCTTCCTTCTCTTACGTCTTCGGCCAACAGGGGACGTGGCCATGGGGATGGTCGAGGCTACAGGCGCTGGCTCTGGGGCGGTCAAGGCTACAGGCGCTGGCTCGCTGACCGTGGCGGACATGGGCGCTGGCTCGCCAGCCGTGGCGGGCATGGGCGCTGGCTCGTTGGCCGTGGCGGGCATGGGCGCTGGCTCGTTGGCCGTGGCGGGCATGGGCGC
The DNA here is from genome assembly GCF_025860055.1 of Xyrauchen texanus. NCBI lineage: Eukaryota > Metazoa > Chordata > Actinopteri > Cypriniformes > Catostomidae > Xyrauchen > Xyrauchen texanus. Next base: position 26,165,805 of record NC_068316.1, on the reverse strand, counting down.
TGGCTCGTTGGCCGTGGCAGGCTTCGAGACTGGGGCCGTGACAGGCTTCGGGACTGGGACCGTGACAGGCCTTGGGACTGGGGCCGTGTCGGGCCTCGGGACTGGGGCCGTGACAGGCTTTGGGACGAGGGCCGTGACAGGCTTCGGGACGAGGGCCATGACAGGCTTCGAGACTGGGGCCATGACAGGCCTCGGGACTGGGGCCGTGTAAGGCTTCGGGACTAGGGCCGGTAAGGCTTCGGACGGGGCCGGTAAGGCTTCGGGACGGGGCCATGTAAGGCTTCAAGACGGGGGCCGTGGTAGGCTTCAAGACGGGGCCGTGGTAGGCTTCAAGACGGGGCCGTGGTATGGAGCGCTGGTTCAGTGTCTGCCTCCCCACAGTAAACGAGGAACCAGCGCACAGTAGGGCGAGGTCAATAAACTGAGCCAGGTTGAGAGAGCAGCCACCACCAGGCATGAATGATGAGGCTGGCTCATTCAGTCCAAATTGAAAAATGTCTTTCAGAGCCACCTCATCAAAATTCACCTGGTTGGCCAGGGCACAAAAATCAACCACATAAGCCTCCAAGGGTTGACTCCCTGACGCAAAACCAAGAGTCGGGCTGCTGGCTCCATAATGTCAAGGGCGGGTTATGAGTTACACAACCGCTGCCTTGCATGAAAAACCCTTGGTTAGCGTCAGAAGAGCCATAAAACCTCTCCGGGATGGAGAGCATACGGCGCCGCGGATGCATGGAGAGCATCAACGGGCTCAGGGGCAGACACAGGTGAAACAGGGTGAAATGAATCAGACATAGCACATACCTGCTGCCCCTGGGTCACGAAGCTTGGTCAAGTGTCCAAACAGTAGCTCCTCGCACTGAATGTGACGTGTATCTCCGCTCTAGTGAGCTGCGCCGAATCCTCCAGCGTGATACATTGTGACTGTCTACGGTGAGGTTGGTTATTCTGTAACCCGCACACACACACACAAGATGAGACAGTCACAATGTATATCAAAACTGCGTTTATTTGCAGGCAAACAAAAGTACAGCACGGAAAATCCAGAGGGAGAATGGTCAGGGTAGCGTAGGGTCAAAAGCCGGGAATCAAAGAGAGTAAAGGGGGCAAATCCAGGAGAGTAGTCGAGGGAGCGAGGGTCAAAGCCAGGGTAAACAGGATCGAGAGGCGGGTAAACTTACAAAGGGAGTAGTCAGGGGTACTAGGGGAACGAGGAGCTGGCAAGCTAAGGGGGTAATCAAGAGGAGTTCAAGAGGGAATCAAAACTAGACGAGACTAGCGGGGGCAAAGACACGGGAAACTAAATACAATATCCAACAACCGTGAGATGAAAGGGTAGTGATATATATAGGGGCGAGTGCAGGTGTAAACCATGACAGGTGATGAGACGAGTGCAGGTGAAACTAATGTGCAGGAGTGCAGATGACGCGAGTGCAGTTGGTCATAATGTTCTGGGGGATTGGAAACGTGTGAGGGACTCGAGGAAGGGAGATTGCCTACGAGCATGTGAGCGAGTAGGAGCAAAGTGGGCGTGAGGGCTCGAGCGAGCAAAAAGAGCGTGAAAAGCTTGAGGGGGTGGAGCGAGGGAGTGAGGTCGAGGGAGTGTGTGTGTGCGACGAAGCGGGGATGGGGCAGAGGAGCGGGGTTCGTGACACAGATATGAATATTCTTTTATAATTTCCTCATCCTCATGCCATCCCAGATGTGCATGACTTTCTTTCTTCTGCGGAACACGAACAAAATTGTTTAGAAGAATATCTCAGCTCTGCAAGTCCATACAATGCAAGCGAATGGTGACCAGAAATCTGAAGGTCCAAAAAGCAAATAAAAGCTGCATATATGTGTATATACAACAGAGTAGACAACATGGAATACTGTATCTCACAATGCAATCTACTTAACTTGACCCTCAATTTACAAATTTGACCTATGAACTGGAACCAATAGCTTATTTACCATGATTTCTTTTTTAACTCATTATTGAATCTGACCAAAAGTTAAAGGGATAGTTCGGCCCCAAAAAGTAAATTCTCTCATAATTTACCCATTCTCATGCCATCCCAGATGTGTATGCCTTTCTTTCTTCCGCACAACACAAAGATTTTTTAGAAAACATAAATCAGCTCTGTAGGTCCATACAATGCAAGTGAATGGTGACAAAAATATTATAGTTTGCTATAAATTCTCCTCCCTGTCCAGTAAGTGGCGATATGCACAAAGAATGTGAATCGCCAAAAACAAAAGCAGCATGTGAATGTGGAGATTGATGGTAAAAAAGGACTTTAATATTGATCTATTTCTCACCCACATCTGTCATATCGCTTCAGAAGTCATATATTAAACCACTGTAGTTGTATGGATTACTTTTATGCTGCTTTATGTTCTTTTGGAGCTTCAAAGTTTTGATCACTATTCACTTGCATTGAATGGACCTACAGAGCTGAAATATTTACATTTACATTTATTCATTTGGCAGACACTTTTATCCAAAGCTACTTACAAAAGAGGAAAACATAAGCGAATCATCTTAGGGAGACAGTGGTACGAAAAGTGCCATACTACAAAGTTTCACTATCATCAGAATAGTATACAAAACAGATTTAAGTGCAACAAGAAATGTAAATATATATATATTTCTTTTTTTGACCGGTTAAGTGCTTTTGAAAAAGATGTGTTTTTAGCTGTTTTTAGAAGATAGAGAGTGAGTTAGCTTCCCGGATTGAGTTGGGAAGGTCATTCCACCACCGTGGTATGATGAAACTGAAAGTCCGGGACAGTGTTTTGGTGCCTCTTTGTTTTAGCCGACCGCAGGCTTCTGGTGGGAATGTAGCTCTGCATAAATGTTTTTAGGTATGCTGGAGCAGACCCAGTGACTGTTTTGTATGCACGCATCAGGGCCTTGAATTTAGTACGTGCATGAACCGGTAGCCAGTGGAGAGAGACAAAGAGTGGTGTAACATGTGCTCTCTTAGGTTCCTTAAACACCAGACGTGCTGCTGCATTCTGGATCATTTGGAGAGGTCTAATAGCACATGCAGGAAGGCCTGCAATGAGAGCGTTACAGTAGTCCAGTCTAGTTATGACAAGTGAATGAAGGAGCAGTTGTGTGGCATGTACAGAGAGGAAGGGTCTTATCTTCCTGATATTGTAGAGTGTAAATCTACATGATCTTGCAGTCTTTGAGATGTGGTCTGTGAAATTTAGCTCATCATCAATGGTTACCCCTAGATTTCTGACCGTTTTGGAAGGCGAAACTGTAGTTGGACCCAGCTGCATGGTGATGTTGTGTTCGACAGCAGGGTTGGTTGGACAGACAAGGAGTTCGGTCTTGGCTGGGTTGAGTTGAAGGTGGTGTTCCTTCATCCAGGCTGAGATGTTTGCCAGACAGGCAGCAATTCGAGCGGTCACTGTGGTGTCGTTGGGCTGGAAAGACAAGTAGAGTTGCGTGTCATCAGCATAGCAGTGGTAAGAGAAACCATGTGACTGGATGATGGGTCCCAGTGATGTTGTGTATATGGAGAAGAGAAGTGGCCCAAGCACTGATCCCTGAGGTACCCCAGTAAGTAACTGATGTGGCTTGGATACCTCCCCTCTCCAGGCTACCTCAAAGGACCTTTCTGAGAGATAGGAGTTGAATCAGCCAAGCACAGTTTCAGTGATGCCCAGTTTAGAGAGGGAGGAGAGTAGGATCTGATGGTTGACTGTGTCAAAGGAAGCAGAAAGGTCCAGCAGAATCAGAACGGATGATCTGGATTCAGCTTTCGCCTGTCTCAGCGACTCAGTGACAGACAGCAGGGCTGTCAGAAGCCTGACTGATTGTCATCCATATTCTTCTAAAAATCTTTGTTTGCGTTCAGCAGAAGAAAGAAAGTCTTGGAGTCACATTTGGGATGGCATAAGGGTGAGTAAATGATGAGAGCATGTTAGGTTAACTATTAATTTAAGTAATGTTCACACAAATTTGGATTAAAGCTAAATACCTATTTAAAAAGAATCCATAATCGAGTTGATAAATGGACTCCACTAAGTGAATGAAACATGAAACAATGAGGCCATGTGACAATAAATCTGCACACTGCTATTAGAAATCTGTTTGTCTTTTATGTACTGTATCACATGCTATTTCTAGAAAGAAGAAAAAAAATAGTAAGGAGTATGCAGTGTGTACTGTGCGCACTTCAGTAATCACCACATTAGTATTCCATTCCGAACATGGCCAAGAAGTGGTAAGATTTGGGCAAGTAATCAAAACGTTGTAGGTTCAAATATCTTCCCAAAAAAGACCAGGTATTAAAACTAAGCTGAAGGATGAGAAAGGGAGCATAGGAAATGGTCATGTAAAACTAACTTATGATTGTTTTTTGGTGAGAGAAACCTTGATTAACATTATAAGTGGACCTCAAAAAAGAAAAATTATTTTAAAAATGAATTTGTTTATAAAGCAATGTTTTGCTCTCTCTCTCTCATATATATATGTCTAGTTCACATTGATTACTATGCATACAGGGTGCGTACAAAACATTTTAATAAAACGATTTAATTTGCAATAATGCTTTTTTTTTTTTTTAGGTCAGAACATCACAACAATACTAAGATCAACACATCCATATGCTTGATATCACCTATAGATGTTTCTATTTTCTCTATTGAAAACCACAAGAAAACATCTATCTGAAACAAACCATGGAACCTTTATTAAAAATAACACTTGTAAGAGGGGGATGTCTTGCTCTCCTTCAGCAGCAGTCTGTAAAGTGACAGCACCAGCGCTCTGCAGGACGCCGCCATGATGAAAACAACGCTGTCAGTTCAGATCGAGGACCTCAAGAACAGCTTCGTGAGACGCGCCTGAACAAATACACTCGCTTTTACGCTTTCAAAATAAACACTAGCTCAAAATAAAAATAAATAACTCATATGAATCAAGATATAAGTTGAACTAGTACCTATAATCTGCTGTAAGTAATCTAGTGTCTCACAAGGTTTATTTATATTGTCCAGGCACATCGGTAGCCGTCTCATAAACAGCACGCGTGTCCAGACAGAGGTGAGTGAGATGTTTCATGTGTTCATTTGCTCATATTTATTCAGTTTTGGTAAATTACGAAATTATAATTAATGTCACGGTGATCACATAGTGGCTCTGTTATTAGAAGTCGTCTAAATGACTAGTCTTTGTATTTATGAAGTTGTCAGATTGAGTATGAGTTGCAGGCTATCTTAAGCTATGTGGATGACTATAATTTGCTTTTCTTAATTCATCTCCTTTTAATTAATCACCTCACAAACAAAGCACACAAGTGTACTTTCTGACTATTATTTATTTGAGAGGACAAAGGAAATCGTCAGTATCCTGCCATACAGTTTCTCAGACTTGTCTAACTGTAAGTCTATTTGTTATCATTTTAATTATAATGAAATAGTATTCAATTTGTATTTATATATATATATACACACATACAAATTGAATACTATTTCATTATAATTAAAATGATAACAAATATATATGTATGTGTGTGTGTGTGTGTGTGTGTGTGTGTGTGTGTGTGTGTGTGTGTTAAAATATAGACACATCTTATACAAGCATTTATATAAAATGTTAACATTTAAATATAAATCACTGAAAAATAATGTCATTATTTTCCAGCTGACATTCTATATAATTTTCCAAATTAAGACTCCATTTATTTATATTTTTGGCTTTCATTAAATTATGGGCAAAGTCGTGCACAATTATAGCTTGCTTGTACTTGTCAAATCAATTTAGGAGTTTGCCTTTTGTTTTTTCATGTTCTGTTTGTGACCATGTTTTGTCTCCGTTGTAAAGATAATTTTGTATAGATGAAAGGCGAAGAAAGCAATCCAATTGCTTCTTATAGTAATAAGATTCCCTATAATAGACCAAGTTTGAGACATCAGTTTAAATTCAAACCGCTTACACATTTCTAATGGTTAGCTTGTTTCAACTGGCATATTACACCCTTACTTCCCCACAAAGCCAAAGCGCACCAACTAAGCTAACACATTTTTTTTTAACATCTAGCCATGTAGATCACAAAATGGAAAGTGTAGTTACAGCATTTTGCCTTTGTATGGCAGGAACGAAGAGTGGTTTACTGAGGGAAACTTAAGTTTGCACCATTAGTTTTTCTGAAGATATTGTCCTTGTTTTCTCTGCTTATCTTTGTTTTTAGCTCAAGGTCTCAGGACCTCTAATAATGAACACTGCCTGTACAATAAATGGAGAAGGAAATGAAATATTGCAACTGCACTATTTTTCTCTTGTGTGAAGAGTGGATAATTGAAGATAACTGGTCTAAAATTAAAGTGTGAGGATGTTTGAGAGTTCTCAAATGAACCTCACTGTGATGTGCTGAAATAAAATTGTGCAGTGACTGATCTTATAACTACTATTTGTAAAATACTTCTGATTTTGCAGGCTATATTTCTGGCTTATTAAGAAATGATGACTGCTGTAGGCTATTTTTGGAACTTGGATGAGTTGTAGTTCAAGATGTCTTTATTGGACTGTAAACCTGTGATGAGAACCTTGATCAGATATGTTGGTGTGGCTCTCCATGACCAGGGAATAGTTAAAGGCATAGTTCACCGTAGTTCTTATTGTTCAAAGTTCACTTCAAGTTTGTTAGTCCTTTTGTTTTTGGAATTTCCACTGTCAGCTCTTTGCAGATAACAAACTAAGCCATCAGCATCAGCTTTATTAGAAACGCAAGCCTCACTTTAATCTGAAAAATGTGTATCTCTTGCTCTTTTCATCTCTGATGCATGAAGAATGGATCTATCTTTGACCCACAGAGATCGATGTTGTCTTTATGACGTATGATTGTGAAGAGATGTTGTGCTCAGCGGGGTTGGAGGGTGAAGATGAGGTTGATTTAAAGGGGGTTTGGTCCTCAACTCTGGTTGGAGAAGGTCACAGACGTGTGATGTTTGCAGATGGAACTGGCTTCAAGTGGAAATGTCATCGGCGAGTGGTGGTGGGTCAGAGCAACAGGCTGTGAAATCATGTCAACTCATTCAGAAACCAGTTAACAGAGGGAATATTTGTTGACATATTGCTTATGTCAGTTTTCTGTACAATGTCATTAGTTGAGCCTTTAAGCTCTGAAGGTGTTTTTAAAGATTTCCTGTTTCTGTGGCATATCCAAAATTAAAGGCTTAAAATAAAAAAAGAAAGGAGGGGCAAGTGTTTGGTATCATTGTAATGAAAACGTAATAAATAAATAAATTATATAGATTATAATACATTCAAAGAATCTCATTAGCCTAAGAAACTGCAAAAAAATCACATAATTTTTTTCTTATTGTTCTTATTTGAAATTGTATATATATGGGTGTAAATAAGGTGCTTTTGTTTTGTTCCAAATCATGTCAACTGTATCTGAGAATGTATTTATTTTTTATTAAAAAAAAAACAAATTGTGAATACGACAAAGCATTACAAAAATAATTTATCATAGTGTACAAAAATGTCTCTGTGTCCAAAAGCCTCTCCAAACAAATAAAACATCATAATTATACATAATAATTAATTACACATGTGAACACCACAGTGACTAAAGGTTTGCATAGCATGCAGACATGATTTTAATAATGAGATTTCACAGAGTGAGTGGCTGTTGACTCAAAGAGTCTGCATCATTGAGTCTCTGTCATTTACATGGCGCCATCTCCTGGTGAACATATGTAACATTGTGCTTCATGTGAATTATCTAATGATCTAAGCATACGATTGATTACCTTGTGTGTGGGCTCCTTTGAAAGATAATCGCCTCCTCGAAGTAATGGTGATATTTTATGTTCTGTTTGTTTTAAGTTATAAGCAAAAATGCAGCATATAAGCAACACCAACATAATTATCAAATACATATACTTAGGTATATTTTTGTCTGTGAGTTAAACAAATTGACTGATTGTATTCTACTCTTTGAGAGCTTTCCAACAACATATGACACATTTGACACATTGGCTATTTGATCACTTTGATGTTTTTACTGTATTTTTTACTAAACTATGAACAGTGTAAAAAATTCATAACAAATTGATAAAAAACTGAACACTTCTGATTTGTCTGCAAATTTAAAACCACTTTCGGTCATAATGCCTGCACTGGAAAGTGGAGCTTCGCATCTTTCAAACAATACCTATTTTGAGTTGGTCAAGACTGTAGTTATTAATATTAATATTAATAATTTTTGGATGACTAGTGGAACATCTTGTCCCATTTGTACACCGAAAAAAATTTAATTGAATTTTTTCAATTGTGGTGGTGGGGGGTTACTATGAAATGTGAATTACTTTCACCTACATAACAACACATGTTAGACCAACAATAATCCCCACTAGCCTAACAGTTGTCTGAACAAATTCATGTTAAATAATTTTACTGTTTTGCGAGTTCCCAATATGAATCACAACATGAATGAACACTATTAGTGTTACAGGCTTATTTTGTTTTTGCTGTTCATTAATTTCATTTATGTTGTTATTTTTATATTTTGACTATGTCAATTGTTGTGTGGTAAACTTTTTTTTTTTTCAAAAATTTTTTTTTCTCAATGACCGTTTAGGCAATCTTTGAATTTAGGCAATTCTAAAGAAATACATTGATAAAATACATAATATGCTGAATGCGTTGTACATCACTTTGGATTGAAGCATCAGCCAAAAGAATGAAAGCAATGGGAATATTCTTATTTGAGTTGTTCATTAGTGCTTGATTTTCTATATTTGGTTTCCTGAACTGTTTACACTAAAGCTCTGACAGGTTTTGTGGATTTTACGGGTTAAATTAATTTTGACATTGACTTGCCTTCTCTTATCTCTGGCTGACTCTATTTTTCCCTATTATATTTATTTACATTTTAAGAAAGATCTATTAGGAATTGACTGCATTTTAATATTTATAAATCCTCCCGGGTTGTGTTTGTTCACACTTTACTCAAATCAGGAAAAATTAAAATAAATCACATTTTTTAAAACCATATGTTCTTTAGAAGTATTGTAAATTCTAAAGTTCATGCATGTTAATATAGTAATAAAGATGTCTAGTGCAGACAAAGGAAGTACTGGGAAACAATTAATGTCATCCTCAGGGAGAAAAGGAGAAGAGAACAGAGCCATTAATAAAAGGATAGAAAGTAGTGCAGCTAACTTGAAAAAAAGTGCAGTATAAATATATGCAATATATTAACCCTTGTGCATCAATTTAAAAAAGTTACTCCGAGGTCTTTAGAGGACAAAAATGTCCACGTCAAAAAAACTGCCAAAAAAATATTAAATTTGAATATTATTTTCCACTTGATTTTTTTTTTTAACCAACTTCAGTCCTGATCATAACTACCAAATATTCATTCATTTTCAGGATTTTAACCCTTTAAATGCCAGTTTGTTTACATAATGACACAGCTGTTTTTTTTTACACACACACACACATTTCTCAATACACACATACAAAACACACTCTGATATCCATACTAACACACCCACACAATTTAACTGCATCGGTTATTCAAATGGCCTGCAGTGCTCTATAATACAGCAAACAGAAAATAGGAAAAAATAATTTATTTGCTCCATAGGCTGAACATCTGGGGGAAAATATAAAAACATTATAATTTTGAAGCCAGGGCTCCAGAATGAAAGCATAATATCATAGAATTCATGACTTTATGCTTTAATGGCACTGGGATCAAATCTTGCAGTTTTAATGTGTTTCAATGGGGACATTTGAAACTGTATACAGTTTATTATAGATGCATTATAGGAACTGAGGTTGAAATATCAAACTTCTCCAAAAAATACACACCTTTGGCATTAACACAGCCAAAATGATCTAAAAAGTCAAAAATGTCCCGATGGTCACACAAGTGTTAAGATGTATTTATGTATTGTTATCCTACGGCAGGGGTCAGGAACCTTTTTTCACTGAGTCATTTTTTTAATTTTTGGTTGATGCATTTTTTCGAAAGAACATACCAAAAACAAATAATTTACTGTTTTCCACAAAAAAAATGCAATAAAATGTTTATTTTGCCCATAGACTACTCAAAATCAAAGAAATATGCAAACAGTAATAGGTAACATGTTGCAATATGGAATTGAGTTTGTTCGGGTCTGTAAATTTACTTAATTTTACAATTGTTCATGAAAAATGTAACTTCCCTTTTGGGCTGGGCGATATGTAAAAAATATTTTAACAATAATCGCATAAAATATCGCAATATCTGATTATATGGTCAACTAGGGGTGTGCGATTATATATCGTCTACGATAATATCGCAATTGTTGTTCTAACAATATGCGAAATGACATTATCGAGTATGTCACTCGTTTTCAAAAAACAATCAAAAAGCCATATTAAGTGTCCACAAATTCACTCCATGATGCAGCAAAGTAGTATATACTACTGCACATGCGCATTCAGATCGTGATGTTGCACATTGGATTGTAGTGTGTATAACAGAAGTTAAAAATGAGTGAAGAAATGGCGAGAGGAGAAGATCATCAAACATCAACAACCTCACAACCCACACTAGCTTAAATTGCTAGACGTTGTTTGTCATCAATAGCATAAGGTGGTTTGGTTTTGACTCTTATGATAATATCATATTTTTACTTCTTGCTTTTATGCTGCACAGTTCACCTTATAGCAGAGCAGTGTTTTGTATTGTTCTTATATGAATGATTCAGTTTAAAATAATAAAGATGCTCTTTTCCTTCAATATATTGATTTGATTAATAATATCAACAATCAATATTATCATGTTATGCTATTAATATGTTGTAAGAGGGAACTAGTACAATTTAAGCCTTCATCTAAATTTTTTTTGAAGGATGCAAAATATCGTCTGTTTATCGTTATTGGCAAAATCCCAGAAAATATCGAGATATAATTTTTTGTCAATATCCACACCCCTATGGTCAACCCCCAAGGTTGAGGAATATTTTTGCTTTAAAAATTAAAATGAAACATGGAAAACTAAAACTTAGACATTTCTAAATTCAAAATGCACTTTAAACGAAAAAGCAATTAAAATAACGAAGTGATTTAAAAAATCGTATATTTATCCACCTCCCCAAATCCTAACCTTTGCCAATGGCCCCATTTGCCATCATGCAAGTATCCGTCAAGGACACTAGGTGAAAAATTACTAATAACCAACAAATTAAGAACAAAAGACAATTATAAATGTAAAGATAATTATAATAATCATCATAATAAATAAGCCCTTGTGTTCCCAAAAAATGCTGCCAAATGTGTGTTCTTATCGAATGTGTTTGTATTGCATTTTGGTAACAGTTTATGCTACCAAAAGAAAATGTTATAAAATTTTAGGTTCAAGGTGAACGTGTTTTGTATTACTTTATGATTTAATCACTTTCATCTTTGTTTTTTTTATACAAAGGTCCCTGTGTACTGAACCTGTAGAGTTGCGTTCCCAATGTGTAAGAGTGAACTGCTCCATGGAATTAAAGTGAAACTTGCTGTACCTCACGAGATGATCGGAGATCATTTGTAGCTTTCTCATAGATTATATTATTCTTCCAAACAGTAGTCAGTTGAATGAAACATAGAAAAAGAAGTGATAACTCTGTACATGGGCTTGTTTCACGAGACAGGGTCCCGATGCACGCCTCTGAACAAACAGAGAATCGGACACAAGCACTGAGGGCTTTTATTTTGTCTGTTCTTAAAAATATATAAAGTGTGTTTCTTCAAGTGCATCTATTTGTCTTACAGCATCACTCTGAGACGTCTTACAGGTCACCCACCTGTTGTGGATAGATTAGCAAAATGACTCGTGCATGAATACATTTGGAGCTCATGAACTGAATTGAGCCTCGTCGCATTTTGCGTGTGGCGGGTGCTGTATCACACCCTGGGTGCACATAAAAAATAACTAACTTTCATAAAATCGCTGGTAGAAAATGCTCTTAACAGCTAAGATCTATAGTTATTGGGAAACAAAGCCTTGAACTCTATGAATGTGTGTGTCTTGGAGAAGCGCTTTCATTGCACTCGTGAACAGCAGAGCTCACTGCACACATATATCAAATCAGGCGCACATTGGCAGGTTTTCTTCCGTCTTTTCTACAAAATATATTCACATTTCGTCAAACACGCATCTAATTTCTTGAAACATATCACTCCGAGAAGTCTTACAGGTCGCCTTCCACAGTGGCTGATACATCAGCAAAATACTCTGCATGAAAAATCCACATTTGGCGGGTGTTCATTTCAAACCTTGTTCACCAGGAGTAGGCTGTACGACAAATTCGGAAGGAAATCAAAACAGTGTCATGGACAAGTTCCACTAGACGTCAAAAGCTCGGCATTAGACTTGGTGTGACCAAGATCCCTAATCAAGTTGTTGAGGTCTTTTTGGTTGGTAGTATGGGTTTCTCTCCTCAGCTCCAAATCAGAAATTGGAAGGGTCCACCATGCAGAAGTAGTAGTTGCTTGAGTGGTCAGTGGGTTCCCGCAAAATTCTTGGGGTAGCGAACTTTATGGCTCTCTTTTCCCCTCTGTACCATCTTAAAAAAAAACCATTTATTTCACACAAGACTAATGTTTAACATTTTTCATATATGATATACTGTATTTTTTCAATAACATTGAAAATTTTGAAACATTTTAAAATTAAAAACTTTTACAATTTAAAAAATGAACAAACTTTATAACATAAAATTCCAAGCAACAATTGTCCAACTTACCTTCCAGAGAAAAAACTGCATTTTTTGCAGTGAAATGAGGTGCCCAGGGTTTGTCTTAATCCTCGACAGGCATGCCGAAATATGCCTTGTAGGCCTCACATATCTTAGCAGATGCTTCCACTGAGTACTTTTTCACTCTTGTCTTGATAAATTGGCCGCAGACATAGCAAAATGTTTCTGCCGGATGCTTGCAGCCTCTTGATGCCATCTCAGAAAAATGCAGATATGTATCCACTTCAGCAGCTGGAACTAAACTGAACTGGTGGGATAAACTCCCCAGTATTTATATTAATATTACTGGATATATTACTGGAAAGTTCTAGAAGGTTCTAGAAGTTACTCCAAGTTTACTCAGCACTGAAACTATCTGGAATGTTCTGGAAAATAGGTACATTTCAAATTATCACTGTCCTGGTCACAAAAGCAAAGTTATAAAAATAGCCATTTTCTATATTTTTGAGACATAAGCAATTATGAAATAACACTTATTACCCAGGAGCCAAAAAATAAATAAAAAATTGTTGCACAGTGTAATCATTGGGCATGACAATCAAAAGAATGTTAAAAAAAGATACATTTATTTTCTACACCACACTTATTTATATACTATGTTCTTTTTACTTTTGAATGTATGATCTGTTGCATCATATGTCAGCTTAAGGTTTTACCTTACAGTTATGGATGCACTGATCCGATACCTGAATCTGTATCAGCTCTGATTCGGAAGCTTTTAGACAGAACGTGTGTCGGTTTGACGAGCCCGATCCAAATCCGATACTGTGTGTTAGTCATGTTCGTTAGCTCCAAAAATGACATAAAAGAACCATTAAAACACAAAGTAGTTCATATGACCTGTGCATTTTATTCAAAGCCACTTGAAGTGTGATAGCTCTGTGAATCGCAAAAGGCTGTGTTTAATAAGTAAATATATAGTATGTGCAGCGCCAGCGCATTAGTGAATAGTGCTGCTCTGTTGACACAAACTCACGCACAGGCTGGTGATGCACTTGTGGCTATTTTTAGCCTTCACGCATTGCACAATATTTGAGCGCTACTAAAGAACAGCATCTCAGATGTAGATGCACAGTAGTTCGGTTCACTTATAATATGCATTTAGAACGGCACCAGAGGTGCATTTTACCAGAATTTGAATAAGTGAATTAAACTACTGTGAACTTGCCTACAAACAGACACACAGGACTTCCTGGAGAGTTCAGAATGTCAAAATAAAAGTGTGAGGGTTTAAAAAGTCCACGAATTGAATATATTACTGTTGTATTTAAAATTAAAATAAAAGTCAATAATAATAATAATATTAATAATAATGTATTATTATTGTCATCATTAGTATTTGTTTACAATTTGGGAGTGGTGGTGGCATAGTGGCTAAAACACAGGGCTGTTAATCAGAAGGTTGCTGGTTCGAACCCCACGGCCACCACCATTGTGTCCTTGAGCAAGGCACTTAACTCCAGGTTGCTCCGGGGGGATTGCCCCTGTAATAATTGCACCGTAAGTCGCTTTGGATAAAAGCGTCTGCCAAATGCATAAATGTAAATGTAAATGTAAACGTTTTCTGCTGAAGACTTGAAGACTGGAATTACTGTTAATTTTGCTGCTACATTATCCAGTATACTAGTTAATAATAGTGTTTCTTAATAAGCTATACATTTATAATGAAATAATGTGTAGTTAGAGGTTAGAGTTGTGTTTCTTTACATATTAAAGAGTACAGCCAATTAGTTCCACACAATGATGTAAAGATATTGATTATGCAAAAAAACACTGGTGTTCACTTGGGATTGGTATCAGCCGATACTGAGATTTCCGATATCGGAATCAGATCATAAGAGAAAAAGTGGTATCGGTGCATCCCTACTCACAGTCACATTACTTTAACTGTATTGGCAATATTTTCTGTCCTTTTCTGATTGGCTCATTTTCATTTTTCTTTCAGGACTGCTTCTTTCTTTGCTGTGTCGGCATTAAAGCTTCCTGTCTTTTTTGATGTTCTCTCTGCACTTGACATCCTTATAGCTTATGTATGATGAAAACCGATTGAAAGAGACATTGTGTATGCATTGTAGGACTTGGTGGATATTGGATAAAGCTTATTTCTCTTTATTTTGACCAAACAGCCATTGTTGTAAAATAGATTGAAAATGTTTACAGCAGGGAGTAAAATACAGTAAAAAGAATTTACAAAGATTTTATATACATACAGTGGCAAGAAAAAGTATGTGAACCCGTTGGAATTTCTTTGCATTAAATGGTCATAAAACGTGATCTCATATTCATCAAAGTCACACTTATAGACAAACGTAATGTGCTTAACTTTTCTTTCATGTCTTTATTGAACACATTCCATTAAACATTCACAGTGCTGTATTTAATAAATGGTCGGTCCACCTTTGGCAGCAATAACCTCAACTAAGTTTTTCCGGTAGCGGCGGATTAGACCTAGAAGCAATTTTGGGCCATTCTTCCTTGCAGAACTGCTTTAGCTCAGCCATATTATTTGGATGAAAGTTGGATGTTCTTTTTTTTTTAAGACATTCTCTAGTGGATTTACTTCGATGTTTAGGGTCATTGTCCTGCTGCATCACCCAACTTCTACTGAGCTTCAGCTGGCACACAGCCACCCTAAAATTATCCTGTAGGATATCTTGATAAACTTGAAAAATGTATTTTTCCCTCAATTATGGCAAGCGGTCCAGGCCCTGAAGCTCCCTCTACTGTACATATGTTTTCTTGTTGGTATGAAGTGCCCTTTCCATACTTGGTGCTGCATGTTTTTCCCAAACAATTCAACTTTAGTTTCATCAGTCCACAAAATATTTTCCCTGTAGCGTTGTGGAGTGTCAAGGTGGCCTTTGGCAAACTTCAGGCATGCTGCAAAGTTTTGTTGGAAAGCAGGGGCTTCCTTTGGGTTGTCCTGCCATGGACACCATGCCTGTTTAATGTGTTCCGTATAGTAGACTCATGAACAGAGATGTTAACCAGTTCCACTGATTTCTTCAAGTCTTTAGCGGTCACTCTAGGGTTCTTTTTTACCTCATTGAGTATTCTCCATTGTGCCTTTTTAAGTCATGTTGGCTGGACGGCCACTTCTACAGAGAGTAGCCACAGTACTAAATCATCTCCATTTACAGACAATTTGCACAGATGAATATCTAAGCCCTTCGAGATAACTTTGTAACCCTTTCTAGCTTTATGCAAAGCAACAATTCTTGTTTGTAGATTTCTGAGATCTGTCTTTTTTAAATTTTTTTAATTTTTTGTTTTACGAGGTATGGTCCATGCCAGGTTCAAAGTATTGGTTAATTTTATATCATCAACATCATCATCATCATCAATAATTTTATATATATATATATATATATATATATACATATATATATATATATATATATACATATACATACATACATACATACATACATACATGCATACATGCATACATACATACATCATAATTCAAGATGATCACTGTCAGACATTAAATCATCTGCTATGTGAAATATTCTGGTATTTGTGAGGTGATGTGGAGAGTTTAGTCTTTTCTGATTCTGTCTGACTGACACTGCCTAAATAAATGTTGCAGTAAAAAAGTTTTAAACGGCTTGATGTAATGAACTAGATATGTACCCACAATCTTACAGTTCTGAAAGCGCAGCGAGGATCACCCTGAAGCACTTTTCATTGAAGTAATGGTGAAAAGATTACTGATTTTTTTTTTACTTAAGTAAAAGTACTGCTGCTGAAGAAATTATTAACTTGAGTACAAGTAGAAGTACTGAGAAATATTATGACTCAAGAGTAAATAAGCAGTTTTACTCTTAAAATGTAATTTCAAAAATGTAATTATGTTACAAGTTACTTTATGAAAATGTTATTTTTTATATATATATATATATATATATTATATATAAAAAAATGTAATCGAATTAATTACATGGTGTCCCGATTAATTAATCGCATATACAAATATTTGCTGAGAAAGCCCCTCATATAACAATAACTCAATATATATAATGATTATACATATTTATATCAATATATAATTATACATAGTTATATAAAAAAAATTATATATAAATATTCAGATAATTAAAATGCTTTACATTCCTGTAGTAGAAGAGCAAATCATTTATAAGACAATACAAAAAGCAGCTTTAGAATACAATGTATTGTTTACTACCATATTATTGATCATAACTCAATCATTGGCACACAGTTCACAGCAATCCGTTTCACAAGTGAATTTGTCAATCAGTTCCAGTTTCATCATGATGGCTTGTTTAAGGGCCCGTCAATTTACACCTCCATCAGGGTGTGTTGCATCATAAACATAAAATGTTTAGGTCATTGTGTCAAGTTAAATATAGTTTAATACTCAATCTTTAAACACATCTTGAGATCACTTAGATCGCATTTGCACGTTGAGTGTTTTCTTCACTGTATAAACTGTGCGTTGCTCATACAGCTGAAATTTCACTTACTGCCCTCTGGAGTAAACAGGTGGTACTACAAGCTTACATCTCTCAGGAATCTTCCTTATTGTGGTCCATGGGTATGCGATTAATTGCGTTATTTTTTTGTAAAATTAATCGCACTGAATTAACGTGTTAAATCGACAGCCCTAATATACATGTGTATATTATTTATATATATATATATATATATATATATATATATATATATATATATATATATATATATATATATATATATATATATAATATACACTTCCATTTTTAGATCAAAAGACAATTTTGTTCTTGAAATAAATTGAGGCTTCCTTTCTCCAAGGATGTGTTAAATTGATAAAAAATACTGCCAAAATAATTTTTTGCTAATTGCTAATTATTATTATTACGGTTTAATTATTTTTTTTTAAAGTGGTATTTATTAAATTGTTTCTTTGCCCAGTAAATGAAATTGAATATATATCACTTAAAACAGTTATTTCAAACTGTAATAATTGCAATGAATGATTTTGCCAGTATTATTGATCAATTTAATAATAATAATAATAATAAGCATACGGTCAACAAATTTCACCTAAAGAATTTACTGTGTCACCTATTCCTTACAAAAGTATTCTAAATTGCTAATTTGGTACTCAATAAAATTGTCTTATATTAGAACAATTGAAAATGGTTGCGCTACCATGTGGAAATTATATTACAGTGGGTTTGTTTCCCATTTGCTGAGGTATTGAGTTTTCTTACAAGTTGCTATATACTTGCAAGTCAAATATTGGTTTTAAAAATACACAAAAAGAAACGCATTTCTTCTTAAATTCTTTTTTATTCTAAAGTCTGTTGTTTTAGAGAGATGAAGGCTGTAGATGACGGAGAGATGACATACATTACTGTTTTGAAATAAGAATCTCAAACCAGGATTGAGAGGGAAGTGGACAGCCCAGATGCACAACAAAAAGACAAGTAAATCCCAGTCTCTAGTTTGAGACAAACATAAAATGTTAAGAATACAACATTTATTTAACTGTTGAATACTTATATTTTAATCAACTCAGAAAAGTAGAATAATGTGAAAAATGTACTCCAGTACTGTAATGAGAGTAGTTGTTAGCACTACTTTACACCTCTGCATTGAATATGTCATCATTCAGGATGCTCATAAATGCACGCCTCACTACTATACACAGTGTACTCTATAGTGGACAATAATGCAAGGTTTTATTAGAAATCCTATATTTACTGTGCATTTTCACACTGAGAAAAAAAAAATCCTTTCAGAGGTGGTATATGGAGATAAGGTGCATTTTGAACTCCAATGTCATTCACTTAATAGAGAGCAAAGGAGCGGCCTATAGATTTCCTTTGAAGAAAAGTGAATTCACTCCTAAAATCTGACCAAAATAGTAAACTATTTTAATTTAAAAAGTAGATGTATTTTTTTAAATGTCACACATTTGTCCCACTGTCCACATATGCTAACATACATTTTTAAGTAAACTATTTGGTTTACAAAATTATTATTATTATTATTATTATTTGCATGTTTATTAGATGCTTCTAGTTACAAATCAAAAAGGGAAATGGAAAATGCTCACAGCAATCACACTCTGGTCTCAGGTCGACTAGTCATTCAAACTATGACCAACTAATTTTTCACACCCCTAATTGTGTATAGGACTGATTTTCTAATTTATTCTGCAGCCTCCAGTGAAAAATGCTCCCAAATATGCAAATTTTTGTGGATTTAATGATGTGACAATAATTAAGGTCCATGGGAATGAATGTTGTTGGTTGTATTCATTAGGCATTTTACAGCTCTTGGTTT
Organism: Xyrauchen texanus; assembly: GCF_025860055.1. Taxonomy (NCBI): domain Eukaryota; kingdom Metazoa; phylum Chordata; class Actinopteri; order Cypriniformes; family Catostomidae; genus Xyrauchen; species Xyrauchen texanus. The sequence goes on along the minus strand of NC_068316.1, from coordinate 26,146,755 downwards.
TATGAACCAATTCAGCTAAGGATAGTACAATTGACAAAGACACAAGTTTTCCAGGCTTGCTTTACATACAGTAAAGTGGGTTGTGTGGAACCATGTGACTCCGTTTCCTCCTCTTTTGTCTTCATCGGTAAACATCTTGTACTCTTAACAAAAAAACATGTGAAGATACATTGTTGTATTATTTATAGGGCTATCAATCAAAAATTGCCCTTCCGGCCCAACCTGTCGGCAGGTCATCCACACCTCTTCGGACCTTAGAGGATGACAAGGGGAGGGAAAAAACAACAACAACAAAAAAACAAGAGGGAAAGGCCAACATGGAGCAACAGCGGAGAGAGAGAGAGAGAGAGAGAGAGAGAGTGTGAAAAAAACGTACTTGCCGGTTCTCCGATATGCCATAGCCTGGTCCTCGATCACTCCTCCACCCTCTTGTGGATGACAGCGAGCCTTCACGGGTGGATCGGAGGCAGTCCTCCAGCCCCTGGTGGACGGAACTCCCCGCCACATTTTCGGTGGATAGTAGGGGTCTCACCCACCCATGGCAGTGGTTCTCCCACTCCAGGCGGTCGGCCAGGAGCCCTTTCCTGCTCGTAGTCGGCGGTCATCTCTTGAACCTGCCACGTTTTTGCAGCCGGTAGGGGTCTCCTCCGCCCCTGGCAGCGGCCCTGACCACTATAGGCGGTTGGCTAGGAGCCCCTCCTCCCCTCGCAGTCGGTGGCCGTTCCTCCGCTCTCAGGCGGCCAGGCTCCTCCATCCCCGATCAGATGGCCGCAGCTGCTCCTTTGGGGTGAATGGTAGTGGTGAGGACTCTAGTACGGTCATCCCTCCTCCTTCCCGGATTTCAGCACCAGTGTAACAATGTTCAATGGAAAGGAGGAGGCAAGAACCGGCCTGACAATATAAATAATCTTTTAAGAAAACAAAGAGACACAAACATAAACACATGCAGCACAGCTGCCTGTAACTCTCTCTCTCTCTCTCTCTCTCTCTCTCTCTCTCTGTGTCTCTCTCTCTCTCTCTCTCTCTCTCTCTCTCTCTCTCAAAGAGAGTAGCCTTTATCCCTCTTGAGGGCTTGATTAGCCTGATTAGGGGCCGGATGTACAGCATCACGACACCAGTCTCTTACTCAGAATGATGCCAAAACAAAAAACATCCAGTAATAGGCAGTTTGTTTCCATATCATTAAAAATACACCTTTTATTGGCCAGCAGTCCTCATCTTGTGCTGTCTGCTGTAAGTGTGGTTTGTTGCCTGCCCACCCTGACCAAGTCTATTGTTTTACTTTCTGATTTCCCATTCCCATCCTTTCTTTACGTTTACTTGTTGTGCAGTTCCATTATTTCCTTCCAAAGTGGAACTTTGAAGCAATTTCGAGCAACTTTTAGACAGGGTTCTTTAAAGCTTGAATATTTTTTTGCTACATCCTGTCATGCATTGTTCATAGTTGAGTAATGGATCTCGCATGGGAGTCGTCACTATTGCAGATTCTGCTGTGTCTGCACTGCATAAACTCACCACCCACATACTCCTATTAGTGACTGTCTTAATCCAGTATGCACTTGAGTTTCAATGATTATTCAGCCTACATCCTTCAGCAACCCACCAGCTGTGTATGACAATGCTAAATAGAACAGCTGAGCACTCTGCTCACCTAGCACAGACGTCTAAACTGCTGGACAAAGGGGGTTGTGACGTCGACTCTGGCCACCCTTCGTAGTCAGCACTTGAGTTTGTGCGTGATTGAGTGGGTGAGGAAGAGGAGGTGTGAAGTTGCTTGTCCACTCCAGTAAAGTAGTCACGCTTAAGTGCTTGTCATTGATTTCCAATGAGATGTTTGTTACAAGCAAGCATGATTTGTTCTTTGGTTGGTGAAAAAGATTAGGACCTGAACAAGATTTGGGCTGGTGATTTTAAAGGAGTAGTTTGACCGAAAATGAAAATTGTGGCATTTAAATAGGATACATTCTAGTGCAACAGGATCACTTTTTGTTCACTATGACCCATGTTGTTCCAAACCTGTAGACTGTTACTTTTTCAGCGGAACACAGGAACATTTTTGAATAATGTTTTTGCAGCTCTTTCCCATACAATGACAGTTCGGAGTGACCTGTTTGTCTGTCGAAACCTAGGTCTGTCAAATAAAACACAATAAAGCCTGGTGCCAGATGGGCTGGTATGAGTATTTCTGTAACTGCTGATCACCTGGGATTTTCACACACAACAGTCTCTAGAATTTACTCAGAATGGTGCCAGAAACAAAAATAACATCCAGTGAGGGGTAATTCTGCAGATGGAAACGCCTTGTTGATGAAAGAGGTCAAAAGAGAATGGCCAGACTGGTTCAAACTGTTAAAGTCTACGGTTACACGGATAAGGTCATTACTCAGTGTTCAGTGTGGATTACTCGGGTTTGAACCTATTGATTTGTGTCTCCTGTGCAGTACCTCGAATAATTCAAACCAGGATAAGGCTGTGCCTGGATCCATAATATGACTCCCATCGTGGCTTTTTGCTAAATACGTTTTTTGGTTCCACCTTACTGTTGCTTCTAAACCTGTAGACCCATGTGACATCAGTTTGGCATAAATTGTATTGATTTCATTTTGGCGTTGATATTCATAGCACACTGTGTTTCACTTGACAAACCTTAAGGGAATTGTGTTAGAGAATTTTCCAGGTTCTATACAAGTTAAGCTCAAGAGAATGCATTTGTGGCATAATCTTTATTACCACAAAAATTAAAACTTGTCCTTCCTTTAAATTAAAAAATAAAGCACAAGTTAAAGTTACGGTAAGGCACTTCACAATCTGATCACAATGCAGTACAAAGCATAGACACCTAGCTTATAATGTAGTCAAGTACTTTCTGATCCGATTACCAAAAAAACATGTTGATGTTAGGTGTAAAGGGGACCATAGTTGTCTCTGCATATTAAGCTTGGATAGGTTAAAGTAATGTAGCTTAAGAAAATGACACAAGCTTTTAACGTTCTCGAACTCGATAGGTGTTATATGTAACTCCTAACCGTGTATTTCAAAGCATCCTGTCAGAGTCCATGAACTACACAGGATGTTCAGTGAGATATTTTGTTATTAGTCTGGCTTCAGTCTTTTAGCACAAATTAAACTAGTCTATCTTCACTCCCGACCCCCTGGCGGTACATCAGTCAGACAAGGAGCTTCTACATTTAAAACCATTACCGCCATAAACATGCAATGGAGTGAATTAATGGTCACCATTAAGGAGCCAGAAGATTTTACTTTATAATGTCCTTCATACGGTGTTTGTCAAAGGAACTGAACAGGAATCCAACTCATCTCCTTATGGTTAAATTCATGAATGTAACCTAATGGGAGACATATTTGGTAAGTCAGTACATCTCCTAACAGCAAAATAAAGTCATACAATTTGTCAAATTCTAAAGAAGAAAAAAAGAGTTTATATCCTCCTGAGGAGATAAACACCTACTCAAAATAGGCCAGATTGTGCTAAAAAAATGTATAGTAGATGACTGTTGTGACTCTAAAATGTCTTGCAGTTTATAACTACTGCATCTGTACAAACTTATTTCTCATTTATGACTTTACATAAATGCATTAACATTAACTACGTTTCCATTCAAGGATTTTTTGCAGAAAAAGTTTTAGTGCATCAAAATAAAGCTGATGGAAAAGCACATTATCGATAAAATGTCGACATAATATTTTTCCATTTAACTCAAGCACATAAACTCTTTGTCGATACATCAAATGTCGCGGAAAAATGGGTTGGAGATTTTTTTGGTCTATAAAATTGGGATCATGACGACAGTATTGAAAGCCAATTTATTCTACGTGATTATGGATTGATCTTTACGGCATATAGAGCCGTTCTGCAAACGTGACACTTCCAGGAGTGCCAACACAAATATCTCGTGCACATTGAACAAATTAATGGCCACTGTTTGCGATTTAAATTTAATCGCAGTATCCATCCGTTTATTTATTCAAGTTCCATTCAAATAATTTCTTTGCATAAAGATGTTTTGTATTAAGAATAAATACAAAATACTAGATGAAAAGCTTCAGTGTGTTGTTTTTTTTTCTTCTTCTTTTTTTTGGAACACTTACAGCCCAATTATATTAAATTATTGTTTATTCTACTTCTGAGAAAGTGCCAGCAAAATCCCCTGTATTAAATTAAATGTATTAAATTAAATAACAAAAAAAGCATTCAATTAAAAAAATGAATTACCAAAAGAAAAAAATATATATTTTTAGACATATATATGCCTTTTCTTTTTTCAAACTTAAATTAGCTTTACCCTGTTCTGTAGACGAATAAAGTCTGCTGAATGACGTTCTTAGAATTATCTTTTTGTATGTAAGTTTTCAGAAAGATAAACTATCAGAACTATTTGTCCAATGCTGAGTTCACTTTCAGAAAATGAGCATTTGAACATTATAAAATGTTTAAATATTTTAAATCGAACCCTCTTTACCTCGCATTTACTGCTTCTTCAGAAAATATTAATTAGCATTTTGAAGCAATTAATTTTAGATGATAATCAAGTTCAGTTGGTCGTTAAAAGTTGTTGGAGAAATATGTGGACTTAATAAAGATGTGATGGTGATGCTTTTGATTAGATGATTGTTCAAAATATTGAATATCAAGAATGTATCATATAAACTCTGATATTACACCGCATTATTTTTTTCTTCTTGAATAGCTGTGCACACAACATATACACATCGATTGATGGTCCTTATATTGAGACAGAAAGATTCTGCCGCTACTTGGTGCAGGATTCCAGCTTGAACAGGGCCATGACGATCCGCTTTCGGGTCGGAACCGGTGCCAACCTGCGATAGGTGCAACATCAGGACCAATTTTACAGTCCTATCACACTGAAAAAAATGATACTTTGGACCAACTTAAAAAAAATACTCTAATTTGTTACACCCAAATTCTTTAGTTTTTCACAAATTATATTTATGATTTGGTTCAAGCCATAAATTTTGATTTCATATTAATAAAAAATATTTCTTTTCCCCAAGGCAAAAATTTACATTCACACAAAGTAAAAAGATGATTTATTACAAAGAATGTACAACTTTTTTTTTTTACTTTGCTATAACTTAATTTTTTCATTTTGGAATAACCTAATATTTACAATTACATCTAAAGTATAGTTTTTACTTTGTTATAGGCAATTTTATTAACTTATCTCAAGTTAAATTTCTGATTATGTAGAATAAATAATTTCTAATTATACGTTAATCAATATATTTTATTTAAACAAGACAAAATGTTGCTTAATGTAGGTCAATATAATATATATATATATATATATATATATATATATATATATATATAGTGCTTTTTAACAACTTAAATTTCACAATAAACAAAAGCTATAGTAGCTATAATATAAAAAGTAGAATTCTCACTTAAGATAAAAATAAAAACATTTTTGTTAGTCAATGCTTAATTTAGTTTACTTACTATTAATAAAGACAGGAATATTCTCTTCGAAAGACCTTGTTTATTGTGATGTCTTTTTAAAATATGCATCACCTTTTCTTTTATGTACAACAAACAATAATTTCTGCAGAAAATAAAGCTATCCAATGTGTTTTACACATCAACACTAGTTGAAGGGAAACAAAAAAAAAACATACCAAGTATAAAATTAAGAAAATTGTGGTCTTTGATATATTTTAAACATTCTGCAACCTTAATCGCATACATTTTGACATGTAAAACTGGTATACGTCTCTCCTTTAAAACTTGAGATATGTAATGTAATATCCATTAAAAAGCGTAAAAATAGAGTTTCTAACAGTGTTAAAACTTGGCTATCCTTTGAAAAAATGACCAGAATGAATTTGAATACAAGCTATTAAACAGAACAAAAAACATGCTGTGTCCAAATGTCTTCTGTTGATTATTCCAATAGTTAGAGCTTGACACTCAGACTGCACACTCTGCGTGTCATTTTCTTTGGTTCGATCTCCATGAATATTTTCTGCAGCGCATCAAAAGTGTATTTGAGCTCAATTGGATAGCTCAAGTTAAGAGCATAGATGAGGCCAAACAACATAGCAAATGCATGTGCAACTGATGGTAACTCATTAAGGACTTCCACACCTTCAATAACAATCCCGATTTCATGTGGTGACTGGAGAGGATCCTCCTCCTCTCTGATGACAAACACTGCCATTGTACACCTCTCAAGCTCTGTTTTAGATTCATCCTTCTGAACAACCTGATAAAAGACAAGACATTTATTAGAACGTTATTGTGATGAAACGCATGTCTGATGTACCAATATAAAAAATAATTATCTACACAAATCTCCCAATCAAATCTCAATGAAAAAAACTTAAATTGGGGTTCTAGTGATGCAAAAATGTAATGACTTGCAAAGTCCAGCAGAGTTAACGAAGGCTCCTCCAAGTATTTTTCTCATAGCAAACATTTGACTTTATCACAAATAAAGCATTGGTACAAGTATTAATAATAGCTATGCTCCAAAAACTTTTGACATCTGCTGTGACAAAAATATTAAATGGTACAATACAGTAGTATACATTTACTTCAATTAAGATTCACTGCAATGTTAAAAGATAAAACTGCCTTGTGTTTTCATATTTTCATTAATTTCATAATCTGGTCACAGACGGACACTTTCCACAATGCAATATTTGGATATAATGTCCATTTTATGTCCAGGTTTTCACAGCTCCATCTGCACTTGTGCTGCTGCTCTGAAGTGGAAAATATTTCACACTGTAATTAAAATATCTTGATATGTTCCAGCCACACTATACAGTGTTTTACAAAATAAAAACCAGCTCAGAAAACTTTGTCTGTGCATTAGACATATTCAATTCTAAAATACTGTGCAGATTAATGACCACTGGGGGACAGAGAACTTAACAATAATTAATTATTAGTCAACGTTAGACAACAAAAAATTGTTGACAAAACATTTCATTGTCGAATAGTTGTTTGATCTCACTTAACTATAATGATGACGCACGAGAGCAGCACTGCAGTTCGCACCTGATTGAGGAGCGGAAGAATTACAGATCACAGTCCAGATGTACTTTGAACTTTCCAAACAGCTTCAGGTGATGTAGATCCCAAAGTATGAGGGAATTATACAAAAATACCAAATAATAGAGAAGCACTCTCGTTGTGGAATAAGTGGAGCTGGAGCTCTTTAAAGGAAACAACCTGTTACATATTAAATGCAGTTTTAATGCGTTAGCTTTATTAAAGATTAAATAATACGGAAGCAGATCATGTAAATAACTACAAACTCAGACTCTGGCATTTCTCTGTGCGGAAAGCACTTCTTCTACGAGTTGTGTGAATGTCCCGATCTAAGGGGGAGAGATTGAAACTTCATCCGGCTGATGCATACTCAGTCACAGGGACGCACGCTCGTCCCCCGAGCCCGCACTTGCTAAAACTATAACACGATGGCTTGCGACTTAATGAATCATAATATATGTGTCACTGTGCATTTCTTATCGTGAAGAAAATTGGCAATACGCAGCTTTATTAATAAGAGAGTGTTTGTTTTTTTGTCAGTTAAAGATGGATTGAAGTGAACAGAAAGGTGAGAGAGTCTTAATCCCATTATACACTGCAATAAAATACATTTACGATTTGTTTTGGCTTGTTTTCCAATATAAATATCTAAAACTCATTTAAAACAAAGTACATTTTCTTTAGCAGCAATACTGCAGAAGAAAAAATTGTTATCTGAGAATGTTGAATATAATATTAAAAGTAGAAATATTTTATAATATCTAAAAATCATGCATTCACCCAAGCAGCAGCATATAAGATATTTAGAGTCGCTTTTAGAGAATAGATCATGAATATAAGTATATTTTGTCTTTGCTGCACTCGCAGAAGTATAAACATGTGAAAAAATACACTTATAAACAAAATACACATTCTCTTAAAGCAAGTCTAAATATCTCATATGTTGCTTCTCAAGTAAATGTATCTTGTTTTAAGGATTTTTAGACAATTTTAAATGGGAAAACAAGACAAAAACACTTGATAAAAAGATTTTTTGCAGGGGATTTCTTTACTGAATTAAACTTAAGAAGAATTTTTTCCCTTTAATTAAGTGATTGTCATTTAGAGATATTTATAAAAGATGATTTTGTCCTCTTTGTTGTTAGTAATCACGTTTAATTCAACATTTTAAGCCAGGGCACAAGCTGAATAATCGGTTAAGAGCTAATGATTAATCGTTGCAATAATCACTGAATAGTCGAATAATCATTCTAATAATCGTAGATTGACCAATTATCAAAATAATCGTTAGTTGCAGCCCTAATTATAGGCACATGCAATGCAAATATACGATAAGCCTATAAGAGTATTTTTGTAGGACCTGAGACCATGTATATGGGCTTTAAAGTTTAAAAATTCAATGTTTTATCTTGTCTAAAGTATAAGTGATTAGTGCAAAACTACTTACCAGATACTCCTTGATAAGTTTGTCCACGTCTTCTCCAAGGTACACAATGAGGCACTTCAGCAGACACTCTCTTTTTAGATTCACCTCAAGGCTCTAGGTGAGAGCGCAAACACACACATAATGCAAAATGATACAATTCAATTTTGCAGCTTGACTGAAGATGCAAACACTACACAATACACAAATGAGCACTTGGCATTACAGCAAATGTGATTTACAAATGCTTTAAGCAAACCAGTCAAAAGGCCTGTCAAGCTCAGAAGATAAACATAGTATATCTTCCAATGTGTAATCTAACTACACAATCAAATGTGAAATGAACACTATTGCTTATATTTACAGTGTTACTATTTACGTGATATAAGGCTTATTTTGATGTATTGCACTAGTACATACCTGATCAAGAACTTTTAGTATATTCTGGGTCTTCTCTCTGATAACTCCTCCCTTGTTTCTGATTATCTCAATCAGCTTGCTGTGGTGCTTGTCCAAGGAAGCCAGGAATCGTGGTTGAAGTGGAATGGTTGTAATTCTCAGAAATTCAGCATTGATCTATAAAAAAAAAACAATATAGCACATGCAAATGTGTTTATCTTACATGTTACATTACAACTGTGTGGTAAGATCTTATTTTTGACATCAAGGACTAAAACATTTTGAATTGGTTTGGCTTATTTTCTTAGTAGGTTTCTTATGAAACCTACTAATAATATCAATATACTTTACAGGCCACCACTGACCTATTGTCATTGATTAAAAGAGTTACTTACCTCATCCATTGTGAACAATGCAGGCCATCTCTCTGTCATCTCTTCCACTCCTGATTCCTTTTCCACAATTTCCTGTCTTCGCAGTGAAAAAGTCAAGGCCATTTTGTCCTTTATCACTGCACGATTGTTTCGCTTCTTCACTTCACTTAAAAGTGACTGTCTCTCGTTTTCCAATTTGTCTGTGGTCTCTCCAGTTGGAATGTCAGGTATGTGGTTGGCCTCTCCTCTCCTAGGTCTCTTTACATTTTTTGCTGGCAATGCGTACTCTGGAGCTTTGGACTTAAGTGAATTTGCAAGTAATTCAGAACACCCAATGCCCATTAGCTGAGTTCGGTAGTTTTTGTCTTCAGCCGCTGCTTCCACCCGTAGCAACCATTGTACGAACCAGATTCAGAGAGGCATGGATGCTTCTTGATTAGTGCTTCAGCAACATCACTGAAGTCAGCATCTGTTGGGTAGGCTTTGTACTTGAATATCTCTTCAGCAATCTTTTCCAGAATATCTGACTTTGTTTTTGAACTTGGTGTCAGCCTTGTCATGTTTGACCTATACACCGCATTTCCCTTTTCTAACTGCAGTTCAGTGTCATAGGAGAAAGTTGGTACCGGAAACTCTCTTGGCCACATCTGAGTTCTTGTAGAGACAGTGCTGGAGGGTGTGGAGAGGAGCTCTGTATCATCTGATTGAGTAGACACAAAATCATCACAGTCTGTGAGATTAAATCCTGGGCTGCAATCATTAGTTATTGGGATGACCTTGACAGTTGCCAAATCATCAAGTTCCGCAGTAGATGTCAAGTTTACTAGTGCATCTCCAAAGTCTCTGTCTTGGTACTGCAGTCTTAATTTCCCATTTAACCCACAAACTTTTCTGACTTCATCCATAAGCTGTTCCGTTGTCTCTGGGATTCCATCAGGCAAAGTTAGCTTCCTGGTGTCATCAGGATTCAGAATAACTCTCAACTTGGCTGGCCTTTTCACTGCCATGTCAGCCCATCCAAAAGGATCTAGTAAAAGCAATAATTAAAACAGTACTATTAGTTGTAGTACAAAATTGTCCATGGATAACATGTCCAATATGGATAACTTGCATGTATTTCACATTAACAAATTAATGGATTCACAATTCTCCCTTTTCAGAATTCTAATGGAAAACTAGACATTTTATACTAAATATTACTTTAGGACATTCCCAAGATTTGTGGAACTGCTAAGGCCTTATGTTAGGTTTAGCGGAGTCTCATTTTTACATTGAATAAGGACAGCAAATGTTGTCTCTTTCTCTTTCATTAGTGATATGCCTGTTTATATAGAAGGAATAATTACCACCAATAACTCTTTTTCAGTATACATACAGGCATGCAAATATTGATTTCACTCATAAAAGTATTAATTCATAAAAGTGCAAAAGGTATTTTTCATTTAATTTTCTGGTATTTAGGTGTAATCTTATCCTGAACTATTTGTTTATAGTTAACTGGTTGTCTGAATCATACTGAAACTTTCCCATAATAAACGACACCAACAAACAATTGTCTTAATATCATATACAGGATACTACTACTATTTTATAGGAAACAATTTAAGGACATCTCTGATGCACACACAATGTTCAAATTGCAAAGCTATTCAACAATTAAATACATGTTGTTAGTCGGTTGCACAGCTGAATCACATACTATAAAAAAAACTGCCAATTTTATCGGAACTGAATTAGATCAGGAGTGATTAAAGGCTAAGGGGACATTCTTAGAAAAGAGGTTTCATTGTCTGACAAATAAATAGAAATTGATAAAAGCAAGCAAGTAAAAAAAAAAAATATATATTCTCCCAAACATTTAACCCCACACCCATACAACCTTATGCATGTATGTATCTCTTCAGAGAGATGAGGCGCCGTCCACCATACATGTAGTAATTCAGAGGGTAGGGATCTGTCAGTTCATGCGCCCCAACAAGCCTTAGTTCTCTAACAGTAGATATGACCAAGTCATAAGCTCGATAATGTTCCAAGTACCAGGCATCCAATTTCTTGACAATTAAAAATAGTGTCTCTTGTAGAATAATCATATGAACTATTTCACAAAACTCTGGAAGACCAGCCAGCAAACCATGGACTACCACCATTCCAATCCTGTAGCTGAAGCCATTGTAGGATGCATTTTTTGCAAGGTTCACAGTGTCCATATGTGGGTGTTTCTGTTTCACTGCCAGTGCAATATCCTCTTTAATAACATCCAGGGAAGCGTTGAAACATCAGTAACCTCCAAAGATGGCTTAGAAAATCTACACATGTGCAGATTATGTGCAGCCTGAAACTGGTGCCTTTGAGCTAATGAATACAGTACATTTTTGTAACAGTTTGTATGACGGATTACTCTTTTGAAGAAGCTATGTTTTGCTTCAAATCTCATAGTCCATAGTGCAACAAGGGGGCCAAACTGGCGTATCAACTGTGGATAATGCTCCAAGTAATGATGTTTGGGACGAATTCTTTCATGGGGGAAAACTACATGGAATACTGTCCTGTGTTCAGATATCTTGAAGTCAAGATAAGAAATAGAGTCCTCAGTGTGAAAAGGTGCAACAACAGGTTCTACAATATCCTTTAATTCACAAAGCACTTGCCACGCTGGTTCGTTTAAAGGAATTCTGGTTCCGATGAAGAGAGGAAGAAATCTCAACAGGCTCCAATTCTCGTGAGCATTTCCTCCAATTGTTCTCTTTGTTGAATAGGTGAGGGGCACAAGATGGGGACGGTTTGTCTTATCAGTCCACTTAAATGGAAATGTTGTTATTACTTCGTTCAAATTGGCTAATGTAAAATATTTTTTAGAAATCAACACAGTGAGACAAAGAGCAATCTCAACAGGGATAACTCCTTCAAAAAGGTAATGAACTGTATCTGGGGGAAAACTCTGCATTACACTGAAATATGACAGATTTTCTGAAAGCACACACTTCCTTTTTACACCAAAATGACAAGCCAATGAATTTTCTTCAATAGCTTTCAGATGAGAAGTATGAATGTCCTTGCTTCTTAGACAAAATGCTCCTGACTTGACTTCTTTTGTTTGAACGTCTTCATTTTCTGCTGTACAAAATCTGCATACATATTTACCTGAAAAATTTTCCACGAAACCTGCTATACTGTGGGCCCCAAGATTATCTGCTACTACACAATGAACAAAGCCTTTCACGGTTTTTCCCAACTTGGCAATAAACAGTCCTTGTTGTTCTAATATAATGAGATCATCTACTAAGGGCTTCAATACACGGTCATAACCATAGCACTTAACATCCTCACTATGAATAAGTGCAGCTAAATATATATTGGACAGCGATGAGTGAAAACTAGCTGGTAAGTTCCCCAATGCCCAATATATTCCACAGATTTTATGTTTTTTTCTGGAGGTGCCGAGGGGATTACAGATTTCAAAATCATCTATATACAAAATAAGTGAAATAGCACACTCCTTTGACAACTGCAAACTTTCTTTGTAATTAATACAATCATAAAAGGATTTATACTGAATTGTATCAGACTGAATTTGATGGGGAGATTTCAAATTGATTGTTTCATCCAAAAAGTTCTACAATTTAGGATCTGCTGTAAAGATTTTAGTACAGAGATGTATTGAAAGGATTTTCTGTTTTGGGAGTCAAGCACAAATTCTGTAGGTTCTACAATATTAAAATGTCTTTTGTAGTAGGTTTTTCGCTTCCAGGCAGTAGAAAGAGGGCCCTGACCACCAAAAGAAGCTGTAACTGGATTTGACTTACAAAGAGTAGATGTTAGCTCTTGAAGAACAGTTTCATCTACTTGACAGTTACCATTCTGTAAGTGGTCAGCTAAGGTGTGATGGATAAGAGGGACAGAAGCAGTGCTTAAATAGTTAAACTCTTGCAAAAGATCATCAACAGCCACACTAGGAACAAGATAAATATGTTCTAGCTTCAGTAAGAGAGAGGCAACTTTCAGCTCAACATTACGTTGGAAGTCATTTAAATCCTGAACATCAAAACTAGAATCACCCAAGTCCTCTGTACTTAAATCATCTGAGGGCTCAGTACCAACATTATCAATCTGGATACTGTCAGAATAATGACTTTCAACAGAAAGATCTAAGCTTGAGCCCTGTTTCTCAAGTATTCCAGGCTTTAAGTCATTTACTGAACAATCCTTATGATTTCTGCTTCTGTGAGTTCGAAACGAACCATAAATATTTGTTTTGTATGAACACCCCTGAAACACACAAACAACTGTTTCGCTGTTTTGCAGATGCTGTGCAATATGTTGAAAATAGTCTTTTAAATTCAAACGTTGATTGCAACTGCATAAGAGACATTTAAATGTGGTCAGTTCAGTTTGGGAGGATGATTGATGACATCTTGACAAGTGGCTCAATAGTGCATTCCAAGTCTTGCAGGTACATGGACATTTGAAATAGATGCATGGATAGGAATGGCGTCTTCCATAATGTCTGTGTTCAAGCTTATAATGTTTAAGAAGCTCAGATCTTCGTGAAACAGAAGTACCACAGTCTTTGCATTTCCACATTCATCAGAAGACTAGGAGGGGGAAAAAACCACCTTACCCATTTGCCACTTAAAACAATTTACAAAAATTCAGCATAGTACATTTGCATTTAATTGATAGAAATATTTAAGTTTGTTGTCAGTTCTTATTATTTTTTATGTATTTTAGGAAATTGTAGAACATTAAAAAAAAGTACAGTGAAGAAAATGCAGTTACTACTTCAGCAGGAAAGCAATGCTTTTCAAACCAAGTAGATATTTATTTCATTTTACTAGTTCATAGAGTATAAATCTTTCAAGAGGTATCATTATTTGTTTCCATAAATATTTTTAATTTATCAAGCAATGCTGAAAATATGCATACTCTGAAATGATTCAAATGCTGAAATAGGTAAATAGGCTTTTAAAAAAAACATAGTGATTACTTTCTATGCAAGATAACAGCAGTCATTCTATTTTAACGTTAATATTTTAGATTGATTTTTAAGGCTATTTCAAACTACATTAAATTACTTACCATTTTATTTATTGTTATTGTCTGGTCAAATTAACTTACATTACATTGGGTGGGTAACTTTGTTTTGATTTGTGTTTGCAATTCTTTAAAAATAAATATAAAAATACTAATGTGAAGTGAATGTGCCATTACATTTTCATACTGTCGTGTAATTTCCACTACATTACAAATGCAAGTGAAATTGCTGAATTTAAATTTACATACAATATTAGTAAGTAAACATATGTGGTAAGCTCCAAGCTATTCTCTAAAGTGCAGCATTTCTATTTTGTATTTAAACATACATGCAAATAAAGTTCACAGTTTTTCATTCTGGGACTTACCAACTTCAGCAATTTGTCTAAAATTGCGACCTATTCAGGATACAACAGCAAACCTGTTAACACAAAAGGAAAGGTCAGATTTCACATTTAGTTTTTTGATGGGACAGTTTGCAAAATTGTCACAGCAGACTTATTTATTAACTAGACCTTAGACATAGTGATGTTATTGTATTATACTAAATTTAACTGACAGATAAATGGAATATGAATTGTTCCTCTTCAGTCAGTACTCATTGTCTAGTACGTAATCATAAAAATTACACATAAAATAATATTTATATTACATAATATTGATATCCCTATATTTACATTACAAAATGTGTGGGTCGGGAGAGCCTAGCCTCGCCCTTAGGCAAAAACATGCCCAGACATAGAGCAGGACATGCCCTCAGCAAAATCAAATAATCATTATTCAAGTAATTTCGCTCATTTGAGCAGAATACAGTTTTCAATAGACTCCCCCAACAGAAAAAAAAATGTATAATACAGCCAAGGACAAATTATGAGAAACGGAAAAATTTGTTCACCTGTGGAATCTTCTTGACCAAGTCGTTCGTTCTTCTATCACGTGACAGCCGTATACGCTATGCAAATGAACGAACAACTCGGACCAAAAGAGATGAACTAATCATTTCTGTTTCTTGTAATGCGGTTTTCACCATAGACACATATATAGCCTACGTTCTTCTGAGTAACATAAAAGACTCGTTCAAAATGAACGAATCATTCACGAACGATACATCACTACTGACATTATTTTTTCTTATGTGACAGCGAAATTACATTAACAACAATATTGACTTTTGTCAATATTACACTTGTCAAACGGAGGCAACGAAAGCATCGTCCTTTGAATTAGGTTAATTGAGCGGTTGGCCTTGGCGTGCAACAACTACTTTACAATGACAGTCTGTAAACTAGTTGTCCATCCTGCCACTAACAATAAATGTGCAAGGAAAACACACGCTTCGCTTAAAACAACAACATTTCAAATTCTTACCTTGTTTAAAATAGTTTTTTGTACATTGGACGGTTTTCACTTTTGAAGCGATGTAATGGCCGACAGAAAAACTCGACACGGAGCGACCTGATGCAACGTCACGTGGTCACGTGACACGTAAAACCTCTTTAGTGTCAAGCTTAAAATACTATTTAACCTAAATTGTTTCTTTTAAGTTTTTCTAAGGGGAATGTTATTTGCTTTTGGCCAAACTGAACAAAACAGGTTTATACCGGAAAACATGATTTTACATTAGACCAATATAAAAATTTACTTTAAATAAATGACAGGGTCGTTTCACTTTTTTCAGTGCAGAAGGGCAACTGTTCCCTTTTGATTGCAATTCCTCCTCTTCGGATTGTTTTCATTTGTGTAATTAAAATGATAGTATACTGGCTAATTTTAATAAATTGTCTCAATAATCTCCCCATTTTACCAAAACTTCGGAGGAAGAAAATTAGGGACATCTGGGAGGCGAATTAGTGATAAACACACATTTCTGAATGGAACTGGCTTCAGGGCAGATTTATTTTGCGCTAAACCAAAACTTATGCGACAAAGTGTTTTTTTTTAGGTATGACATCATCACACATACTCTTTTTATTAATAAAAGGCCATTTGAATGGAAACGGGCAGAAGGCGGCATATGTTGCAATTTTATTTTTCGCATTTTCACTTTGTCGATAACAAAATACCGTGAAAAGTGTATGGAAACTAGGCTATTGAAATCACTGTTCCAAAAGTGGTTATATTCTATAGCATTTTTAGATATCTAAGCCTTTTGCTGATTTATTGAACATTAGTAGTCTGACACTTTTCACAAAGAATGTATTTTATTAAACCTGTATATTCATTATGTTAGAGTTTGCAAGGTATAGGAGGAAAGAGTAGCTCCCAAGAGTTTAATTGTGTATCCTGGAGCTGCATTCACATTTCTGTTGGTTTTAGCAAGGCGTTAGTAAATGCATTACCCAGTGCTGCCTTGATAATGACCTCCTGTTGGAGTTGTTGCATTTGTTCAGCTGTCATTGTGACAAATTAGCTGGTCTGATAATTGTTTGAAATTGTCTGCGAGGTAAAACCAGAAGGCCTGCTGAGAAAAACTGAGGAGGAGAACAACAAGGCCATAGTCCATCTCCACATACAAGTTTCTTCTTAAGCTTATTAAAATTATGCAGATTTACCTCAAGCATCCTAATTTATTAATGTTTTGCAAAAGCCATTTTAGGTGTCCTTATTTAAGAATTTCTTCAGAATTTTATGTTATCAGATCTAGGCTTGGAATCGATACATTTTTCACATATCGATAATCAGACAAATTTTCAGATGATTATCAATAAATAATCAGGCTGCTTTTCAAACATATTTCTCAATGCAACTTTGGTAAAGTGTAAGTGGCAAACTTGATTAAAGTGTGTTGCGCAATGGACGTGTTTGGCTGATGACATGGAATGTTCTAAAATTCTAAACTATTATTTTCTACGAAGGTACGTGCACACGCCAACACTCGCCGTCAAAATTCTGCAGTGTCAAGGAGCGCAACTCGCATAGTTTTCCTTTTAAATTGACCCAAGTCATCATTAAAGGACAAAGATTATTTACTCTAGCCATCGCTGGATGATATATTGTGTATCATTCATATAGCCTACACAATGTATTTTCAGTTCCAAGTTTGTCATTTTGTGGTTTGACAGCTTGAATAAAATACGTATTCAAGGATACATACAGAGAAATTGCATAATAGATGTTGCCAGTTTTAATTGTTCAGTTTGCAGAGTTTCATACACTAACCTGCAAAAACACATCAATGTAATTTTGTTAATTCTTGAAGGAGCACAAAAACCTTAAAATCTTTAGACTGCCATCAACTGCGCTGCATCAGCTCATCCTGTGTAGTTGTAACTCAACAAAATTGCATTGAAATGTGCAAAAAATGTAGATGAACCCACAACAAATGAATAACTGTCCTAGACATAAGCCTACTTGGCCTACTTCTTCAGAAAAAGTGGCAGGTTCTTCTTTATGAAAAGTAGCTTCTCTGCTTTCTCACATGAAAGTCGGTTCCTCTTCTCATCGATGACATGAGATGCAGCACTAAACAGTCTCTCGCTGTCTGTGCTTGTGCATGGAGCAGACAAGTACCTGGGATCAGAATAGTTACAATTTTAAATATTGCAGTTTTGTAAAAGTTGCTCATTTCAAAACAAACAATGTCTCAGAGATAATGAAATGGTTGAAAACTGGTGTAGGCCTACTATTTTACTACACTGAAAATAGTACCAAATACATAATATAAAATACAGTAACACTTTACAATAAGGTTCCATTTGTTAACATTATTGCATTAACAAGCATTAACTAACAATGAGCAATACATTTGTTACAGTATTTATTCATCTTTGTTAATGTAAGTTAATAAAAATTCAATTGTTCATTGTTAGTTCATGTTAGTATAAGTGCATTAACTAATGCTAACAAATACCACTTTTGATTTTAACATTGTATTTAGTAAATGTTAACATTTAAGATTAATAAATGCTTTTAATAAGTGTTTTTTATTGTTAGTTCATGTTAACTAATAGCCTATTAATGTTAACAATAGAAACTACTTAAGTTTTACCAAAATATAAATAAAATCTTAAATTAATTTCCCATACAAGTAGCCTACCTGTGTGCCATCTGTGCCAGGTCGGGAAAGCGACCTTGATTGGTCCTCCAAAACTCGAGAGGGTTATTGCTCCTGGGAGTGGGGACTTCTGAGAGATAAGCATCTAACTGTTGAGCGGTTAAGCTTGTCCTCTGTCTTGCAAATGGGTTATTCTCTTGGAGGAGATCATCGAACATGTCAGACAGCGAGACGGTGCACGGCTCATCTGTAGTACGAGCCCGTTTTCTCTCTGCGCTGTTTTCATCTCCTGCGCTGTGCATCACCTGACCGTCTCCATCACCTAGCGGCTTTCCCAAATCCAACTCGGCCTGGATCATTTCTCGTGTGCGCAACTTTTTCCCCACATCCAAGTAATGATCTTTATATCGTGGATCAAGTACAGTCGCGATACAGTACAGGGGTTCTGAGTCCGCCTGACTAAATCGTGTGCTGACAGCCTCTAAGATCGCACTTTTAGTTGTTTTCACTCCGTGGTCTGTTTTAGCCTCTTTGTTTAAAAGTTGCTTTAGTGCTGCAAGTAATGGTATAACGTCTGCCACAGATGCATCAGATGAGCTTATTTCTTTTGTTATCTGCTCAAAGGCGGCGAGAAGAGAGAGAACGTTCTCGATTAACACCCACTGGTATGCGGTGAATGTCGCGGGCAGATCATGATCTGCTATGTATGTAGCCAGGACTCGCTTTTGCACAAAAAGGCTTTCCAGCATATAATATGTACTGTTCCACCTTGTGCTCACATCTTGTTGGAAATGTTTTTGTGGCATTCTGAGCTGTTCTTGGATAGATTGTAGACGTGCATAGGCAAGCGGGGAATGTTTGAAGTGGCCAACAATTTTCCTGCCTAACGCTATCACATCCGCTATACTGCACTGAATCAACAATCCCTCGTTGACTGCCAGTTGAATTGTGTGTGCCATACACCGTATGCCTTTCAGATTGCTATCTTCCATGGCTTTAGCCATATTTCTTGCGTTGTCACTGACTACCGCATGCACTTTAGATCGGTCGATACGCCAATTGTCAAACATGTTGGCGAACGCCTCTGAAATGGCTGCAGCTGTATGGGACCCTCTAAACTCTTGTGAGTGCAGCACAATCTTTTGTAGCTTGAAATCTGTGTCGATCCACTGCGCAGTTAAACTCAGCATACTGGTGGGGCTTACATCTGAGCTCCATATATCAGTCGTGAAGCTGAGGGCTGCAATATCTGTAGCCAAGAACTCATGGACGTGAGTTGAAACGACGTTATACATCTCAGGTAAGCACACGTCTGAGAAATGCCATCTACTAGGTATGGTGTAACGGGGCTCAATATGGTCTATAAGCCTGCGAAATCCAACATCCTCTACAACCAAGAATGGTTGATCATCCAATCCGATGAATTCCATTATCCTTTTCGTAATGCCTTTAGCTTTGGCACTGTCACTGTCAAACTTTTTGGCCTTTTCTAAGAAGTCAGCCACAGATGGAGTGGGTGTCCTGGGACTGGGAGGAGCTACTTTCCTTTTCGCTGCTGTTGCTGCCGCAGTGTCTTTCTCGTACTCTGCATGCTGCTCGGGGTGTCTTGATTTTAAGTGATAAATTAAACTTGTAGTGCTGTAAGTTTTTGCAGATGCACCCCCTCTGGACAATTCAGCAGAACAGTGTCTGCAAACGGCCGTTTTTGCCTCTTTCTCGGACACTTTAAAGTGCTTCCACACCGCCGACATTTTTGCCGCATTTAGAAAGCGCGCGCCTCTCACTCACGTTACTATTTGATCGCGTCATCAAAAACGTTATTGTTCGGAAAAATTTATTCAGCCTTTTTACTTATTCGGCCGAACACCGAAAGTGCTTATTTTGTTATTTTCGGCCTAATAATTTCGGTTGCCGAACATTCGGTGCATCCCTAATATTTTATGACATTCCTAGTCTGAGCCATGTGCTAGTGATCATGCTGCCTTTAAATCATGTAATTAAGAACTAACTAATAGGTCAAGTATTGATTTGAGACCCAGCAGGCATCCTTTGCTCTTCTTTTTGTTGAACTAACACCTAAAAGACTTGTATTTTAATTAAAAAGAGAGAAAGATATTTGAAATAACCCAACGCATCCCAACACATTTTAGTCTCACCAAAATCACTTGAACACACATCACGTCGAAATTATATCTCCAGAACTTCTGATTCCCGGTGATCAGAAGTGACCCTCGTGGAAATTCGTCTTTGGAGACCCATGGGTTAAGTGCTAAGGGGCCAGTGGACCCTAGTGTCAACTTGTGCTGTATGCATCAAAAAGCCTGGACCCTAATTATTATCAGGGCTCCAGACTGCGACTAAATGGTACTAGTTTTCCATTACCATTTTTCCTGCTAATGCAACTAAATTTTGTTAAAGTTTGCACCAAAATTGGCCAACTCTCTTGGATTAGGCACTCCCATTTTCTGTTGTGTATGAGAAACATCAAATGGCAATTCTCCAAAAGTGGACCGAAACAGTGCTACCCCCAACTCATCAATTATCAGCATGGCTCAATGAACATAGCAGCTCAAGTGCAAAGAAGGTACATTTACTGGCTGACTGCAGTTTTTTGTGAGAGGCTTGGGGGCCCTACAGGCCTCTGGCAGTCTGAGGCTCAGAGGTATTTGTCCTACCGGCCCCACTTGTCATAATCCATCCCTGCTGAGGAGACAGTTTAGAAATGATCTTAAGATTTCTTTCTTCTTGATGAATTCCTGCGTTTTCTATACAATCTCTTTCAGAACAATTGTAAAAATGTCTAAAAACAAACAATCAAACAAAATAACAATAAAGAATCTTATCACCAGCCATACCACACACAGCACCTGGTGAGAAGCTTGCTAATAAATTGAGTAGATTTTATCACAGTGGTCTGACTGTGGAGAGCGCTCCTCTCAGACTTTTGGAAGCTTGTTGCTCTGCAGGGCACTCCCATCTGCTCCACATAGCTCTTCCTGGCCCTGCTGGGTCTACTGCCTCAGCCTGTGCCCATGAATAGTGCCCAGCACAGCCACCTCAGTGCCAGCTT
This sequence comes from Xyrauchen texanus, assembly GCF_025860055.1. NCBI lineage: Eukaryota > Metazoa > Chordata > Actinopteri > Cypriniformes > Catostomidae > Xyrauchen > Xyrauchen texanus. The sequence continues at coordinate 26,125,422 of NC_068316.1, read as the reverse complement.
GCCTTATGATGTAACATGGGCTGCGTCCCCTGCCAGCTCTCCATTCACTTCCTCTTTCAATAGGTGCACACATGGTGCGGTTTCATTGCTCCAGTCATTAAGTGACATTTAGACACTGCCGTTGTGGGCTAGAAGACTGTTTGAAGTGGCATGAAATCAAGGTATTATTTATGCACTCACACTTTGAATATGTCAAGAGGATGATTTTATTTCTGAAACATATTGGCAGTTGAACAAGCTTTTAAGGCGACAAAATGTGGGCAGCAAGTCCAATAATATTAGTCTGCGAATGACTAATATGGCAATTTTTTTAAGGCTTCTTCCTTTGTGTGAGCATGTTGATTCATGCTTAGTCATTGTTTGATCACTTGATTTATTGAGTGATCAACTGGATGAAAACCAATTAAAGCTTAATCATCAATCTTTGAGAATCGTATTATTTGCCTTAGCCTTAAAGACAGTTCATTATCACAACTCTACAGTGTTTCATGTTAATGGTTGGAGTACCTGAAAGCTTGCTGTGAAAACCTGTTGTCTAATAGCACAGTCTAAGCACTTGAGGTCCGAACATGAGTTTTATAGGTCAGATTGCATAATTACTAACAACACCCTAGACCATTGTAATAAATTGTAATAATAAACAGTAAAAGCAAATAACAATAGATCTGAAAATAGAGCATTACCACTGGGATAAATCGAGATGCTCTTAAGGGTGAACTTGTTCTGCATTTCACATGTCCTTGTCAAAAAAGCTTTCTCATTTGGTGCCAGTAGTGTTTCAGGAGGGGACTAGTCATTTACAATCGACTGAAAACTTGCATGCAGGTCAGGCTCCATTCTGGTATGGAACGCCTACTTTTCAAAGATTATTCCAGCCCTATAGTTTTATCAGCTACAGGAACTTGGTAGTACCAAGTATTATGCTATTATAATGGGTTGTGATACTTAAAATGAGTTACCATAGCTACTATTTCAAAGCTATTAAAACCTTTGGTCATTATATTTAAATTAGAATTCCTTGTGGCTTAAACAGATTCTATTTGGATAAACAAGGGCTCGAACCTAGTTGGGTGCAAAAAGCAAAACTAAATGAATGTGAGTGAGTATTTTGCATTTAAATAGTTTCAGACTAAGGGAAAGCCAAAAGTAAACTTAGCCAAGGTCGGCATTTCTGCTTTCCCAACAAATAGGGTGACTTGTTGGGCCTGGATTTGCAATGTGGATTCTGATGGTGGAGTACATTGTGACCCCAAGATTAATTTTCTGAAGGACATGTCATTGTATGTAAAGAGTCTAAATGTTGCAGACAGAACAGAAGAGACGGTTGAGGAAAGGGTCTTGCATGATGGATGTGTAGGCACTAGGCAGGCAATGCCATTGCCCAAACCATGAGAGATATATGTCTCAAGAGGATGCCATTATAAAGGCTGGGCATCTGGTCAAATCACCCCAGGGATGGCCTGTTTAGAGCACCTTATCTGTGATGCATGGGACTGTTGGTATAGTCCCTGTGGCCACAACCTGCTGACTGCACATCATGTAGACAGTCTATGGGCAAGCTGGGGTCTTTAAGGCTCTGAGAAAGTCAGATCATGTTTGTGTCAGGTTGGCATCCGTCTCAAGGGTTCTCGGCTAAAGGCTCTGAGCTTACCTCAACATTGCATAAAGATGGATATAGTCTGGCCAACAGAAGTGGAGAGACTATGGGCCCTATTTTAAGAGTGCTAGCACTAAGTGAAGCGCATGGCATGGCCATGAAATTTTGGTATTTTCAAGGAGCTAATCGGGTTAAGATCAATTTAATTCTGAGGTTCTTCTACGATTATTATAAGGTTCCTATTACATAGTCCATTCCCTCAGTCGCCAGTGATATAAACAAAGACTGCACATTCATAAGAAATTAGTAGAGTAAATGGACCATATGCAATTAATTAGAAGAATAGAAATATGGACTTACATTATTTTGTGCATTAACAGGGTCCTTCCTAAATGGGACATGCTCCTTTTGGAAAATGTATTTCACAATATGGATGTAGGCTCCGTTGATTTGTAGAGAATGTAATTATTAATATTATTAATAATTTTCATCATCTTACACACAAATCATGGCTAGTATTAACAGTGATTGTATCGGCACGCACTTCACTTGTACCTGTCAATTTTTATTTTGAAACATTTAATTCATTTATTGAAACACCAAAAAATAAACCAAATTTATTTCAAAATTCAAATTACGCTTCAAATGTAAAGAAAATATAATAATTAAATCTAAGTAAGCCTATATTTGTGGTTATCATTTATCTCTACTCTCCATGTAAGGTACATGCAATGCTCCCTCGAAATTGGGCCAACACGATCGCCGAGAGTACGCCTATGATGGCTTAAAATGCCGTCTAATTATGCCTCTGAGAGGGATAAAGGCCGACTGCGGAAGGTTGTGCGTCGAGAGAGAGATCGTTTAAGGTCAGCTGACCGTCGTGTGTGTTTGTGTCTTTTTGTTCAGTTTTATATTAAAACTATTATTTATTATTTAACTATTATCATTGATCTCTACTCTCCATGTAAGTAAGGTACATGCAATGCTCCCTCGAAATTGGGCCAACACGATCGCCGAGAGCACGCCTATGATGGCTTAAAATGCCGTCTATGTAGTTTCAATATTTTTAATGAAGTAATTCAGAAACAGAATTCATACATAAAATACTGAACAAGTTTTTTTATTCAGTGTTTTTGCACTTAATCCGAGCTATCAACATTTGTTTAATTACCTCTATAATGTTCCAAGACTCTTATTCATTTCCTTTGCACTTGGCTGCTTCATTCTCCAATCACACGCTTCCATGAGCACAAACCTGATTGTTGCCAGCGTGACCCAACCCACACACTTCCCTAATCACACACTGAGCTCCTGAAATCCCATGTGCATCTATTTTTGTGGGGCTTTACCATTTTAGATGGTTTTCTGTTGTAAGTAAAATAACTGTTGGGAACACATTGTTCGAGCAATCCATTCCACATCAAGCATGCCATGACCGGTCTTTTGAAGGAAAGGGTACCCAAAAATGAAAATTTGCCAATGATCATTTACTGTTTTACTTTCTTTTGTTTGTGGAAGGAAAAAATATTTGTGCCAAATAATATATATAATTTTTTTTTTACATAAAGTACCTCTGTGACAGGGCGGAGCCGGGTCTTGATTATACACACCCGGTCCCTTATCAGGCTAATTAAGCCTCTGAGAGGGATAAAGGCCGACTGCGGAAGGTGGTGCGTCGAGAGAGAAATCGTTTACGGTCAGCTGACCTTCATGTGTGTGTTTGTGTCTTTTTGTTCAGTTTTATATTAAAACTATTATTTATATTGTCAAGCCGGTTCTAGTCTCCTCCTTTCCCATTTATCCCTTTACATTGGTGCCGAAACCTGGGAGGGAGAAGGGATGCCCGTCTCTGAGTCCTCGACTCTGCCGTGCACCCAGGGGAGCGCTGCTGCCATCCGCCGGGGGACGGAGTAACCCGACCGCCCAGATGCGGGGAACGGCCGCTGTCCACGAGGCGAGTGGGAACTGGACTCCCCGACTGCCTGGAGCGATGGAGCCGCTGCCAGTGGCGGAGGAGTGCCTACCGTCTCCCAGAAACGCTGAGGGTCGAGATGACTGCCGTCCGCGAGGGTAGGAGGGAAGCGAAGCGACTCCCCGACCACCTGGAGCAGTAGGGCTGCTGCCAGGGGCGGAGGAGTGTCCCCACGAGTCGCCAGGAACGAAAATGTTTTGTGTGATGAGGAGGCTGCAGTGTGTGCGTTGTATTGTGTGTCTTTTTGTTTAAGTTCTTATTAAAATATTACTTTGACTGTTCAGCTGGTTCCCGCCTCCTCCTTGTCCATTTTTAACCTTGTTACATTGTGCCGAAACCTGGGAAGGAGGAGGGATGCGCTATCGTGGAGTCCTCACCACTGCCTTCCTCCCAAAGGAGCAGCCGCAGCCGTCCACCGGGGGGAGCCGAGGAGTCACTGCCACCTGGAGCAGTGGAGCCACTGCCAGGGGCTTCCCTACCGGCTGCCAAAACACGGAGGGACGTTCCATCCACCAGGGGTTGGAGAACTTGCTCCAGTCGTCCGGGGAGGAGCAGCTGCCATCTGCCAGAGGGTGGAGGAGAGATCGAGGACCAGGCGACGGCGTGTCTGGGAACTGGCGAGCAAGTTTTTAATCTCTCCTCTCTCTCCTCTTTCTCTCACTGTCGCACCTCCTTCCCAGTCATAGAGAGCCAGAGAAAAGCCTTCTGGCAGGCAGGGCCAAAAGGGCAGCGCCTCAGAAAGTGGGGGGGGGGACTTCTTGGGTTCCCTGGCCTGAGGCAAAGGCTGGCTAATCAGCTGAGGAGAGGGATAAGTGCAGTGGGATGCAGCAGTTCGAGAGAGAGAGACAGCCACATGCAGCTGCTTTGTGTGCGTTTATGTTGTGAGTCTTTGTTTCATTAAATATTATTATGACCGTTCAGCCAGTTCCCTGCCGCCTCCTTTCCCATTTTAACCTTGTTACAACTATTTCTTTGAGGAAGTTTAGTTTAAATCCACGTTTATTTTATGTTAATGTGGAATCTTTAATGGGCACATTTTAAGTTTTGTGTCCCTCTCATCTCAGCTGCGTTGATTTTTAGAATTTGCTCTTGAAATGTGGAGAAAACCTTTGTCAAGCCCTCAGGACTGTTACATCACCAATATTTTGATCTTCGCTCAAGAAGAGATATCGGAGCTGGCGTCTCAGTGGAATCCTGGTAAAGACAGTCCTTTTGACTGTTCCTAAATTATTTCTAGACAGAAAGGGATAGAAAGAAAAGAGAGAGAGGCATTCCCCAGAAGTGGTTTTCTAAATTAGGCTGTTTGCCTCAAAAGACACAGACAACAGAGTGGTTGAATGTAGTGTGTCAACAAGTTACAGGCTCAGGGATTTCACTTCCCTTCAAACCTGTTGCCTCAGTGTGTTTTTACATCGCATCATGATTTAGAAACACAAAACATTTGTCACCTTGACCTTCGATTCAGGATCAACTCTAATGTGCATTTGGTAAGCTCACACTTCGTAGTCAGGCATCCTTATTTCAAGTTGTCCTGCATTCAAGTCAGAAACAAAATACAAACTAGCCCAACCAAACTAAATTACAATGGGACTTTTTGGTTCTTTAGTGCCAGTGGCTAAACATAAGTAAAAAATATGCCTTCTTAACTTTTACACAACCTTATATAAATACATTTATTCATGGTATGTAACAAATCATGAATTCATTTTCATGAATAAATCCGCAAAGGTTGCAGACTGATCACACTGTGATTTCGGCGAAAGTTGGTAGATCGTTCTGTGCTTACCGAAATTTGAATCACTGCCTCCAGTGGCCGAATGTAGAAGTGTTGTTGAATGTATGGGCACATGTGAGCCCCAGTGAAATGTCCACAAAGTGGTGCCAGTAGCGAGTTGTATTTTTAGTTGTAAATAATGTAATACAATTAACAGGAATGCATATTTTATTAACCGTATGCTCCAACACTAAACTTAACCGTCAGTGGAGTAACAATTTAATTTTAGAGCGAAAATGACGATGTCAACATGTCGATTTCCTGTCTGGTCATTTGAAGGGTGACCTTTAGATTAGCTTTATATTAGTTGAGTATAAACTCTGTTGTATGCCTTAATAACATGGTTTTCAAACTGGGTGGTGGGCCTCCCTAGGAGGTTCCAGGGCTTGTCAGAGGAGGTGTAGAGAATGATTATAAATTCACCAAGGAAAATCAAAAGATAAATAAATTCAATAAAAATGTATTGTGAAGATAAATTAAAATCATTAGCTTAATAGACCGTTGCTCTATGCCATTATTATACTGTTAATGTCAAAAGCTCATGCTAGAGTGCATCCATGTACTAGTGGGAGCGTGAATCTCTCCGCTCGCACGTGGATTTCCTTCACTGTGGCACAAAACTGGACACACTTTCAAATCGCTCATAGAGAGCATTTACATGCTCAAAATGTGTCATGTGAACTCGCATATCTCTTATAAAGCCATATAGCTCTGCCTCTGTTCACTTGAACAATTGTAAAGGACTTTAAACCATACAACATTATTGTATGTATTTAAATATTGTCAATTTTGTCAGAGGTGGGGCTTACCATTTGAGACTTTGAAAACCCCTGCCTTAATATTGTTAAAATACAGCACTGAAATTTAAATGAATTAATTTCCATCTATTGGGAAACACAGCCCTTCCACCATCAAAACTTGGCAACTCAGGTATCATCAAGAGTTCTGAATTTCCTACTAGAAAATCCAAATTAGCTTGGTCCGTCATTTGCTGGCAATTCATGCTTTCAATATCACCGGCTCCACTTATACGGACGCATAATAGAATGCCCGTTTTAGAATGCCCATTTTGAAAGACGGGGATAAAGTCAAGCCATGAATGGAGAGTGTCTGGTAAGAAGATTAGTGGTTTAAGAGCTGTCTTGTCTTTCATTTTACCATCATTGCATCAGATGTGACAGTTCGTAATGCAGGTGGCACCAACAGACCAAACAGAATGCATCTTGGGATGTGACTGGCTCTGAAGACAGAGGGTCGGTTGGGGATGACAAAAACACATGCACATTGAGGACTGACGAATGGACTGTCCAGAGATGGGCCGGATCATACTACACCTGCCACACATTTCTTGGCTGCACATAAAAGTGTACCTTGATCAGGCTCTGGCTGGCATGGTGGAGCGGTGGTCCTTAAATGGACTTTTATTGCATTTATAACCCTGTCAAAGCAGCTGTATGTTATATTTCTTGCTTAATACCATACAAGTTAAAGCAAAATTACTTCAAATGTGATATTTTTCAAACCTGTTTGACATCATATCATGATTTAAAAAATTTTAATAATTTTGTCACCTTGACTTTCCATTCAAAATTAACTCTTAATTTGCACTTGGTAAGCTGAGTCAGGATATTCAATAAATGAATCAATATACCAAAATGTAAGGCCAATTTATCCATCCGGAATGAATTGTATAGTGCAAAGTGGTCTTTGGAGGGGAGTGGTTGGAGAAAAAAAGAGGGCTTTGTGACATCAGCAAGTTGCATTATTGTGATAATGAAGGTTTCCATGACAAATGTACTGAATCATTCACAATAAGATTAGGAATATTTATTTAGAAAGTAAATAGTGCCTGATTTGATTTCATCTTCTCTTTATGAACTTTCCTTAGGGGGAGTACACATCTTTTAAATAATTATATTATTTTATTATTTACCAAATATTTATTTCCCTGGAAGTCAGTGTAATGTTCTTTTCAGATTACCCACTTGATACAACAAACTCCTAATGTGTATCTAAAACTGCTTGCATTCATTCACAGTCCTAAAGTACACATAAAATAGTAGCAGAACCTGGTATATTTCAAGTATAGTCCATTAATACTGTCAGATTTACACGGTCACCGCTCCGACTGATTCGTAAGTCTAAAGAAAAAAGAGAGTCATTCATTCGTTCACCAAAAAGAGTAATTCATTTGGGAGCAGACTACACTAGTCATGCTTCATGTATCGTGCTGCATGTTCAGTAGAGGTGTTGCTAAATACAGTAGTTGCGCAGGAAACAGTGTTATCATTTTGTTTTTTGCATCCCTTGAAGAGAACTGTTTGAGGACTGTTAACACATCCACACGTCATTAAATTAATTATTCTGTTATGGTATTGTATTTATTTATTTTATAAATGTAATGAGAACTGCTTCTCCTTTCCCAACCCTAATACTTCTAACATAAAATGAGACTCACATTTCTATATTCGCTTCAAATGTCCTTATTTGGATAGTATGATGTGATTAGAATTTAAAGTGCTAAATAATTGCGGTTATCTTAAATAATCACTGTTAAATCAAATGATCGCGATCAGGCAAAGTAGTAATTGTGACAGGCCTAGATGAATCCTCATTTGTGTTTTTAGTTTACAGTTTTGTTACAAATTATACAAGTATACTATTATTTGTGAGTTTTCACTGCAAAAGAACTAAAACATTTCTGAAAAGGGCATTACATTTTTTGAGAAATCCACAGTATTATTATTATTAAATAATTGTCTGATAGTGGTTATTTTATCTAACTGTGATTTTATTGTGTACTTCAAATTCCAATCACATTTTAATGTCCAAAGGGAATTTTAAGCAAATATATAAATGCCATGAACAGCGCGTATAATGACGACTTGCATCAATAACGGTGAATGAAGCACAGAAATATGATATTTTGTTTGAGAATTAATCTTGAAATCCCTAATAGAGACAAAACAATTTGTCATAACCTCACCTATTTGTTTGACAATTAATCGTTAGCAAAATTTCATAATCGTGACAGGCATAAGCTGCAGCAAATTCAGTAGTTTTGGGCTGCAATAATCAGTAAAAGGTGTTGTGAAATCCTGGTGGGACTGATTCAAGTTGTAAAAGCATAGCCATTCTTTCTAAAAAAAAACCTGTGATCACCTGCTCTAACCCCCACTTTAGGACAAAACTGGAACGTGTTAGATTACTTTTTATATGTTGACTTAAAAGAAATGAAAAAAGCACCCACCAGAGTGGCTGGTGGCACTGGAATGTTCACTGGACAAATGTAAAATTTATGTGCATCTGCCACTTGGCTGGTCTTAATTTCGAACCCTGGATTCATGTGTGCATAGACCTTTGGTCAAGGTTTGGTTGGTTAACATTGGCAAGTAGCCTCTGCTGGTAGATGGTGTAACTACACCATTATGCTGGCAAAAAGCATGTTTATCCATTTTAAGGCCCTTTTTTCTCCAAGAACGACACAATGCAATGAGGAAACACAAAGTGGGACTGTAGATTGTTGGCTGAGATGCGAGGGACAGTTCACGTGGGAATAGTGTGTCAGCCAAATGTGTGGCTCCTGTGCCTTGGGCTGGCCTGAGGGCTGCCCTATCTCCGAACCCAGCATGGCCTCTTAGCAGGTGGCTTTGAGTTCCTCGGCCCTTTTGTTTCCTGTCTGGAGCATGGCTCAGCCGTGGGAGTGTGTAACCACAGCGGTGATGAAGTGTAAAGTGAGGGTGGTGATGTGAACGCTGTTTTCTGAATGCCTGCGTGCGCACAGGAACTGCACCCGAGTCCGTTTGAAAAGGTGGTCTGAGGTACGGTTCATGTGAACTCTAGTACAGCTCAATGCTGATACGAACTCAATTGTACCAAATCGCAGAAGTTAACCGCTTGTGATGACGTATAATTCACGTTGCAGGCAATTATTATATTACAATGCATTTCTTGTGTCCAAATAAATCGACATCAGAGAGCAGATCACATTCTTCACATCTCTCGCAACTCAACAGCGGGCTCGCAACAGACAAACGCTAATATTCATCATATCTTTGGACATTCAATGCATCAGAGGGAGATAAATGCAAGTGTTGCTCTGTGTATGTACATTTTGGGGGTAAATCCAAAGAGACAAACTTCACTTATCACAGTGTTGCTGCTTGTACTCGCGTTGATGACATAATTGGGCCACGGTTCGGAACCAAATAATATGATGTGGACAGAGACCAGTGTGGGAGAGGGGAGGAAATGAACTCTGGTTCAGTCCAAGCAGAACTCTGGTTCAGAACTCTGGTTCAGAACCAAGTGTGTTTCTCAATTCTAAGAACGCAAAAACAGACTTGCATTTTTGTGGAGACTGGTCTTGTCAAGCCACTTTGGAAGAACTAACTCTGGAATGACAGTTTAGGGCCTCATGTATTCAGATACAAGACAAAGGCAGGCCTAATACAGTCATAAAGCCTGACTGAGGCCCACAAAAACAAAGTCATAAATCTTACTGATAAAAATCACGCCAAAATCAAACAGAGGGATTACAAAACAGACTACAGCTCCCAAGAAGCCTTGCTCACTTTACAACTCTGTGAAATTCCAAAGGATTGAACTCTCAACTCCTATTGGATAAGTCACTCAAAAGAACGCACTTCAACTATGATGTCATCAGGAGTAGAAATACCGCGAAAATCGTTCTGTACCTCGCTTCCAGTGACTTCGCTCGCTGTGCACAGACCAGTCCTCACTGCTCTCAGGTGTTGCCTCGTTGCAAAAGGAAGTAACGTGCAACTTGAAACTGCGGCCATACAATCTTCATCTTGCTGGACGAGTTGAGATTACATTGTGTTCCACCGAACACTTTAACGGATCCGAAGGAAACCGCCAAGCAATCCGCACCTTCATCCATTTGCCTGCAGAAGTGAAGAAAGAAGGATCCCCTTTCCTCTTCAGTCAAGTTAACGTTGCTGATTTCTCCGCCAGCCGCCAAGAATCAGCAGCCACCCGCCGACAGAGCGAGATAACGGTCTCCCGTTAGTACTCAAGCCTCAAGGAACCGAGTCGGAGTCAAACGACGGATGAACACACGTTCTACATGCGCCCTCAAGCGATTCAAGTAAGAGGTTAATGTCTGGGCAGAGATAGGATATTTAGGTGTGTTATTCTTGTGGATCAAGTTTATTGTTTGTACAGTTTACGGACCGTGGAGTCCGCTCATTTGTTGCTAATAATAGTCAAGCTATTGATGTAACAAACTGTTATCACAAAAGAGAGTTTTCAGCGTTGTAATCCAACTACGTTGGACTGTTGTGTGTTTACGCCATCGCGGATGAGACCAGCAAACTGTTTATCCATAACAGTTGCCTTCTCTCCCACGATCGTAAAACCGGCTTCGGCGCCGCCGCTTTCTCTCTCTCTGTCGTACTAACCACACACACACACACACACACACACAAGACGTACAAGCGAAAGACACGCTGCACATGGGCAGACGCCATTAACCAGCTTCACTCCACCCACATTCGCGGCCATACTCTCTGGCCGGAAATCTCGCGTGACGTACACTCCACGAGAGTCACGTCCGCCATTTGTGCGTGTCACTCCTCTCTCACACACACACACATATACACACACACAAACACACACACATACCGTCCTCTCATATGTTATAGGTTTATTTTGGTTACCATATCTAATCATCTCACTGTTTAGTTTGTCGTTGAATGACGGAAGTTTATTGACTGCATTGTATTGATTATTAATTGATATTATATTTTCAATAAACTTTGTTATAATTAAAAGAGAAGTATTTTGGTTTATTTTGCATACACGTGTCAAAGGCTGGCAGGGGATGCCAGTGCTCGAATTCAACACTTCGTTGTTCCTTTTTTTAATCTTGATGATCTACGGACATCAATTTTCCTAAGAGAATAATCTAACATTGAGACTGTTATACTGTCTGGTTATTAGTCCCTGATTCCAGGGTGGTGCCCCGTCGACATTAATCCTAATTAATATTCTATTGATTTTAATAATTATTATCTATGATTATAATTCATATTCTGTTAAATTTGATGATTGTTGATTTAAAGGATTAAAAAAAACTAACACTGATTCAAGTCAATGTTCTGTTGATTTTAATAAATAATGATTATCTATGATAATTATTAATTATTGCTAATAACCAAACCCGCTCCTAAACTGTGAGCCCTACAACAGGAGGACATAGAATGTGTCTATTGCGAGCTTTGAGATGTGCTGTGATCATCCTGTTGCGCAATTAATGGTATGTGAGGTCAGTGAGACTAGTACTGCCATTATCACACCAGTGAATGCATTATCATCACACCAGTGATGTTTTGCAGGACTAGTAACACATTATAAGAATAAAGTCTGTAAACACTTTTTTCCTTTGTGTTTATTTCAATATTGAAATTATGCCCAACAAAACAACACGTGTTTATGGAGTATAACGACTCTAACGAGCCATCGGACTTCTGCAAGCTTACAGCAGGAAACTCTTGAGGTACAACCACTGATATATTGGTGGGTAAAACACAATGATAAATGTCTTTCGTCTGCCACCCTAGTAACGGGTTCTTGCTCACAAGCCACCATCCAATGCATTCTCGATATTCAGTTCGATCAAGAACACATCCGGGTAATTTTATGCGTCCTCGGTACTTGATTTTTGGAATTTATCTTCGGCAGTGGATGATGACGTCGAGTCCACGAGAATGCAAGAGCACAAAATAACTCATATTTAGAACAGCACAAGTGTGAAGGCTCTCTAATTGTATTTGACTGTCAGCATTTACTTTTATCTTATTGGTATTAAAGCTGTTTTCTTTTTACTATGTTACTAAGTTGGGGCCAGTTGGGGCAGTGGTGGCTCAGTGGTTGGGTTGGCTCAGGGTTACTGACCAGAAGGTCAGGGGTTCAAGCCCCAGCACCACCAAGATGCCACTGTTGTGTCCTTGAGCAAGGCACTTAACTCCAGGTTGCTCCGGGGGGATTGTCCCTGTAATAAGTGCACTGTAAGTCGCTTTGGATAAAAGCTTCTGCCAAATGCATAAATGTAAATGTAAGTTACTATGGTGAAACATAATACAGCAATAAGGACATGCAGAACATTGATTTGAGCAAGATCAAGTGGTGTTTTTAAAGGAATAATTGATACAAAATGTAAAATTGACATTATTTTCTAATTTAGGACTGAGACAAAAAAAACACCATAAAAGTAGCCCATACTGATCTCTAGGACATCACCTTCCTGAAAATTTAAAATCTGATTTTACCACTGACACATTCCTATTTATAAGAAATGTATATATGGGATTAAATTGGTTAATGTCAGTGTAGCACTATCAACCAGAGACACTGTGACAGAACCTTGGAGATAGCAGCAGCATGTTCTACTGCTATGCTACATTGATAAAATGTTTGGCGCAGGTCTCAGCATAATGTCTCCACCTATTTTCCTGACAGCAATGCATGTGACTTCTGCACCGTGTGCGCGAATTGACTCGCATCTCGTGAACTACAGTTTATTCAAAGGGTCATAAAAAATGTTAACGGCGTTAAAATAAAATTGTGGCATTAAACAAATGTTATGTTAATAACACGTTAACTTTGACAGCACCCACATATATATATATATGTCATCGTTGTGGTTCTTGATGTATTTTAAAGAATCTCTTTTAAACCTCATCACAAGGATATTTGTTCATTGAAAAAACATTGAATCTTAAAGAAATACAAAGCAGTTAGATGGGATTGTAGTGTGATCAACTGACCTTGTCTCATCTGTTTATGTGCCATCTCAGATAATGGCCTCATTGGCCATGGCTTGGTTTGTCATTAATCGGCATCTTTTCTTTTGACAGTGACAATTCATCACTTCTACTCAAATTGACACTTGTGATTTATTAATACTATTGATTCTACAAACTGCATTTTCTTTGTGGAACCACAGTTAAGACATTTGATGGAGACTTTTTCTTTTTTTTTTTTTACTGCAATTTCAAGATCTCTGATATCTTTTTTGCATTTTGGTAGCTGATTGTTGTTTTGTTAATACTTCAGTTTCAAATGCTTGACACTAAGTTGACATTGATTGTTTTTAGTAGACATAAACTGTTACAAACCAGCTTTCCTTTTGCTTTTTTTAATTTTCAAAGAAACACATCTGTTGATTTTCATCAAGTCGAGTCATTTATATTTGTATAGTGCTTTTCACAACACAGATAATTTCAAAGCAGCTGTACAGAAAATCATGCATTAACAGAAAGTGAAACTAATGTCTATAAAGTCTTAGTCATCATTGTGTAGTCTGATTAAATATGATTGTAAATTGTGTATTAAAACAAATAATTAAATAATGAAGGCAACTATGGCAAGGAACACAAAACTCCATAAGATGTTGGTTAATGGAGAAAAATAACCTTGGGAGAAACCAGACTCACTGTGGGGGCCAGTTCCCCTCTGGCTAAACAACATGAACATAATGCCAATTTTCCTTATTTATGTGCAGTCCAGGTCATGGTTTAAAATGAGTAAACTAAGTAAGTGTTAAGGGCCAGTGTTTATACAAAGATTGTGTATGAAATGTAAGATGAATGACTTATGTATTTGAAGTTCAGCCTGGATTAAATGCAGAAGTTCACATTGATGCATTGTCCTTTGTTAATTGGCTGATGAAGGCTTTTGTTAGCAAATAATTGAAAGTCAGTGTATTCCATTTTAAAAGTATAGTCCATCAAAAGACTGAGGTGATGCAGGCAGAGATCAGAGAGGTGCATCGCAGTTCAACCAGCAGGTCATTTCAGTGAGGTCTATCCTAAGTCCAAGATTCAGGCAATGGCATATAAAGTATCCCATGTCTTATTTTTGGAGTTGGCATCAGTTCATCCCATGAAGGCCATCATAATAGACTGAAGTGATGTCTGGGTGGCACCAGACATCACTTAGTCATCATCACTCAGAGACACATAGCAGTGGAGTCAGACACCAAGCAGGAAAGGAGGTGTACCGAAAATCCAGAGGTTTAGACGGAAACAAATAGAGTAATATTAGCATAGATGCCATTCATATGTTTTGCAGATTTATAGAGCATGATAAAGGTTTCTGGTTCCAGCAGACCTAACTAAAGCAGCCTAATTGTGAGATGATGGATAAATTAGGTGTACAACTAGCTAAATTTAGTCTAGATTTAAAAAGAGTGAGTGTGTCTGCATCCTGAACAGTGTTAGGGAGTCTATTCCATAGTTTAGGAGGAAATAGGAAAATTATCTGCCTCTAGATTTTGATATTCTAGGAACTATTAACAGGACAGAATTTTGCGATCATAATGAACATGATGGAATGTAGCGTGATTGAAGGTCAGTAAGTACTGCAGAGTTGGACCATTCAAAGCTTTGTAGTTAATAACATTTTAAAATGTATAAAAAATTTAACAGGTAGCCAATGATAAAATGGGGCTAATATGATCATATTTCTTGGCTTTAGTCAGCACTCTGGCTGCTGCATTTTGAACCAATTGAAGTTTATTTATTGAATTTACACAACATCCTCCAAGTAATGCATTACAATAATCTGGTCTTGTGGTCATGAACGCATTAATTAGTTTTTTGGCATCAGCAACAGAGAGCATGTGTCGTAACTTAGCAAAATTTAAGAGGTGGAAGAATGCTGTACTACAAACACTGGAAATATGAATATCAGAGGACAGATTGGTATCAAATAAAACACCAACGTTATTCGCTGTAGAAGATGATGTAACAGTACATCCATTGAGATTCAAGTTATATTTTAGCGGCTCATTTTTAGAGGTTTTTGATCAAATAATTAGGACCTCTGTTTTTTCAGTATTGAGTTGAAGGACATTTCTGGCCATCCAATCTTTGATTTCTTTGATACACTCTGGAGAATTATGAAATTTCATCTGGTTTTGAAGAAATATAAAGTTGGGTATCGTGTGCATAACAGTGGAAACTTATTCCACAAAACCTGATAATAACTCCCAAGGGAAGCATATATAAGGAGAAAAGCAAAGGCCCTAAAACTGATCCCTGTGGCACTCCATACTTAACTTTAGTTTGATTTGACAATTTATTGTTTACACATACAAAGTTGTAGCAGTCTGCTAACTAGGACCTAAACCATGCTAATGCAAGTCCACAAATGGCAAAATAATTCTCAAGCCTATTCAAGAGAATGTCATGATCTATGGTGTCAAAGGCAGCACTAAGATCTAAACGCACTATCAGAGAAATGCAGCTGCAATCAGATGATAAGAGCAAGTAATATGTAACTCTGTTAAGTGCAGTCTCTGTACTGTGATGGAGCCTAAATCCTGACCGAAATTGTTCATATACTATTTCTCTGTAGAAATGAACATAGTTGGGAGGACACTACATTTTCTAGTATTTTCGACATAAACAGGAGATTTGAAATTGGTCAATAATCAGCCAATTTTCCAGGATTAAGCTGTGGCTTCATAATGAGCGGTTTCAAAGACAGGCGAGGCTCATGTTTATAACAATAACCTGGGGGAGTAGATTTATTTAAACTAATATCTTCATCTGGTTAAAGCCAGGTTTTGGTCAAACAGAGCGCATCCAAACTATGATCTGTAATAATTTCATTTACAATTAGTGCTTTGGTTGAAAGAAATCTAATACATGTACATATACATCAGTTATGTCCAGGCCTTTGATTTGATTGGACAAGTGTCGTCCCATGAGTGCTGACATTTTGTTTAACAGCTCTGAGATGCTTCACTGTTAAGTCTCACTCCACTTGTCTGTTTTCTGTTGTTATTCAGTACAATAACTCTCTTGTTTGATATAAGGTTTGGGGTCACTTGACTGAAATGTTTCTCATAATCTTCAAAACCTTTTGATCTGAAGGTGTGTGCTTTAAATGTTTTAAAGTAGTTTTGTAGATAAAATTATAATTGTGCCAGCATATTCATTTGTTTCATTGCAAAACAAAAATGTTATTTAATTTTTTTTTTTTTTTTAAAAAAACCTTGGACCGAATTATAAAGAAAACCAGCCAGAATGTGTCCAGCATAGATGGGAACTCCTTTTAATACTGTTTAAAAAGCTTCCTTGGGTGGTTCTTCAGTAAGTTGAGGTTGAGAAAATGCCAAAAGTAAATTTCTGCAAATTCTAGGCAATGGGTGGCAACTTTGAAGGTGCTAAAATATTACATAACTTTTTTTATTTTTTTTATTTATCACAACATAATTCCCATAGTTCCATTTCTGTTATTCCATAGTTTCTATAACTTTTCTATTATTCTGAAATGTGAAGAAAATAAATAAATAATAATAATAAAGAATAAGTGACCTTAACTTTTGACCTGCAGTATAAATAGATGCATTGTTAAATCAACTTACAGACATGTAAGTTCATGCAAGATCATAGTCCAACAAAATCGCAGCAAAGAATTCCTGCACATCATGAATAACTTATGACGGCTTATAAATCGTGCATAATATGTAGGATTATATGAAGATTAACTCAGAAAGGGCATGATCTGTCTAAATGATCCATAAGCAGTGAATTGAACATGAACCAAGTGGCATACTGATGTAGTGATTACAGCACTGAGGTGCCAATTACAACGACTCTGCGTGTCCTTGTCATGCTCTTGTCTGCCGGTAACCTTCACACTGCTCTGGGTTTCTATCTATAGGCACAGCCTTCCATCAGAGTGGAAACATGGTGGGAAAATTTGCATCAGTGGGTCATAATGATGATGGTGGAGGTGATGTCCTTGAGGATGTTTTTGAACCTCTTTCTGTTGTTTAATGTTTCCACGGTCATGTTGAACATTGTCTTTGCACGTCTATTTAGACACTAATAATGTGGATCTGTCACAGGATTAAGCCCTGTTGACTTTTTACTAAAAAAAGATATAAATATAAAGCAAATTATTAATAAAACAGCGATTACGTTTACATGCGTGTTCTTACGCTGATAATGCTTAGTAAGCCAACTGCGTGTAAGGTCATGTAAATACCTTAAAATGGCCATAAATGGTTAAAGCAGAAACCCATTGGCACATAAAATCTTTTGCCCATAACCCAGGTTTTGCATTGCGTAAACACCTTTACCAGAGTTCTTTCAGCTTATTCAATGTGCACAAGCATTGTTCGTGTGAATGTTTACGTTTTGACAAGAAATGAAGAATAACTCTAAAATATCATGTAAACTTGTTTTTTTTTTTGCGGATTAAAAAAAAAGATGAAATCATTCAGATTTTTTTGAATGAGATAATTTTGGTTATCATTAGATTAGTGTGCCTGTAAACATGCTTATAGCTTATGCTTATTTGCATATATATATATATATTGTAGGGCAATGTAAAACATGTAACACACTTTAGGTCAGTGGTTCTCAAATGGCAGGGTCGTGAGGACACAAGCCCTGCCCTGAATCAAGCTAATCAGCCGGAAAGGGGATAAAGACGAGCAGGAGATGCCAGTTTGGGAGAGAAAGAGCCACATGTGGCTGCTGAGTGTGTGTTTGTTTAAGATAATTTATGTATTAAAACTTACGTTGACTGTTCAGTCAGTTCACGCCATTACAGTTTGCTTTCAATTAGTCAGTTGCCTTCTGTTGAATGTAGTCTGATGTAATCAGCACTGTTTGTGCTTCTTCAAGAACTAACAAAGTGATGTTGATGAGTTTGCAGGTTAGTGCATGAAACTGGTGTAACTGTGCAAACTGAATGATTAGAAATGGCAACATTTATGTAAAGTCCCTGTATCTAGCATTGAATAGGTCTTTCATTCAAGCTATTAAGCCACAAAAAGTCATATTTGTAACTGAAAATACACAAACTATCCTCCAGTAATGTCCTTTGATAATGATTTGGGTCAAATATAATGAAATACTGTGAGAGTTGAGATACTTGTCTTTGCAGAATTTTTATAGAAAAAAACATTGTAAATTTGAGAATGTGTATCTGTACTGATCTTGAAATCTATATGAATACACATCCCTAATGCTCTACCAGTTGAGCTGCTACAGGAACTTGTTAATCATTTCTTGTGGTAGGACCTGTTGTATACTCTCTCATATCAGTAATTATGTTTGGTGCCCACCAGACCTCTCTGTGATGCCAGCTCATCCGAGGGTGACCTGGCTCTGCATGGATCCACTGGTCCCCACAGTGCCTGAACACACAGGCCAATCAGGCCTGGGAACAGGCGTATGGCATGAGCTCCACGCCAAACTGGCACTCTCAAAATAGCATGGGGAAAAGTGCAGGAGGGAAAATAAATGTCATGCCATCTTATGTTCAGGCAGTGTCCCATGAATTTTATTCCCTACAGTAGCATGAGTGAGTGGTCACGTGTGATGCATGATATCTGCATATAACCTACTGTATGAATGTTGCCTATATTTAATATATAAATATACACCAACACTGTTGTCTTTTTTTTTTTTTTTTTTTTTAAACCAGGGACATTTAATCAAAACAAACATTGAATGTTTGCTTGACAAAGCCTCACCTGGAAGTTTAAAACAGTTTAAAGTTTAGTTTGAAGTCTCAAGGTTATAGGTCGTGTGTACTTCAGTCTATCAATAAACCACATTAGTTTTTAAAGGTTGAAGGGATGTTGGCCTTGCTAGATGGTTACTAAACAGTTGTTAGGTGGTTTCAAAGATTTTCAGGCTGGTTGCTAGGGCATCACTTTATAGACTGGCTGATTGATTATGTAGGAATTTTGGTTGTATAAATGTACACGGTATCAATTAAAGTGCCTGCGTACCTTCACCAGTAAGTTGTATAATGGAGCTAGCTGTGTTCGACCACCATTATAAGATGGATAAATGACAAATAATTAGATAAGTTGTCTGAATACATTCTCCACCATTAAAATCATAATACATTGACTCATTGTACCCACTCACAATTTCTATTGTAAGGAATCATCTTTAATAAGGGAATTATGATTAATTTACTTATTGGATTAATACTATTCTCATGGCTCATTGAAAATAATAACACAAATACACTGCATCCAGAAAGTATTTACAGCGCTTCATTTTTTCCACATTTTGTTATGTTACAGCCTTATTCCAAAATGGATTATATGCATTATTTTCCTCAAAATTCTTCAAACAATACCCAATAATGACAACTTGAAAGAAGCTTGTTTGAAATCTTTGCAAATTTATTAAAAATAAAAAACGAAAAAGTATTCACAGCCTTAGCCATGACACTCAAAATTGAGCTCAGGTGCATTCTGTTTCCACTGATCATAATTGAGATGTTTCTACAACTTGATTGGAGTCCACCTGTGGTAAATTCTGTTGATTGGACATGATTTGTAAAGGCACACACCTGTCTATATAAGGTCCCACAGTTAACAGTGCATGTCAGAGCACAAACCGAGCCATGAAGTGGAATGGCCTGTAGACCTCAGAGACAGGATTGTATCGAGGCACAGATCTGGGGAAGGGTACAGAAAAATGTCTGCAGCATTGAAGGTCCCAATGAGCGCAGTGGCCTCTATCATCCGTAAATGGAAGAAGTTTGGAACCACCGGAACTCTTCCTAGAGCCTGTATGTTAGAGTGGCCAGACGGAAGCCACTCCTCAGTAAAAGGCACATGACAGCCCACCTGGAGTTTGCCAAAAGGCACCTGAAGGACTCTCAGACCATGAGAAACAAAATTCTCTGGTCTGATGAAACAAAGATTGATCTCTTTGGCTTGAATGGCAAGCGTCATGTATGGAGGAAACTAGGGCTGGGACGGTTACCACATTACCGCAATACCGCGGTCACGTGACTCCAACCGCGGGTCTGAGCTTGTCACCGTCGTCACCGCAAAAAAACAAAAACAAAAAAAAAACATTGGCCTGCACATGTGTGCACGTTGTGTCTAATGACATGGATTCGTTGTGTCTAATGACATGGATTCATTGATTCTAATGATATGGATTATGTCTAATGATATTAGCCTACATGGATTCAAGGTTTTCTAAACAAAACTTATCAAAATATGGAGCAAATCCGACCTTTCAGTGAGTTGGGGAGCGCAATGTTCCATGACACATAATAACATTCCATTTGTATTAGAGATGCGCGGATGGGCTATTATTATTTAATCCATAACCGCATCACAAAACTCATCTGTCCGCACCAACGCTTTTTGATAAATTTTCAAAACCGCATCCACGGCGCTGACTGTTTTAAGGTCTGAGCGATGCAAGAGCTGCTGCCGTGAGGCTAGAAAGCTCTTGGCTGTTCTAGAAAGGAGACTGATCCAATGCAGCAAAGATATTTTAAAGGCTAAAGTCCCTAGTAGGCTATAGCCTATTGGCTATGTTGTATCCCCAGAATATCAGCAGTGAAGTCCGTTTCCGATTGGCGCACAGGGATAAAAATAAATAAATTTTAAACGTTAAAAGTAACGCACATCGGCAAACCTGACTACTAGGCTACTGTAGCCTAAAATTTTATCATTTTGTTTTGAATTTTGTTTAAAATGCATTTTAAGATTTCTATTTATTTCTCATGTCTGTGAGGCAGTAGGCCTAGCCGCCGAGTTTCGGTTCATTTATGAGAGAGCTCACGCGCAAGAGATCGCATCGGCGCTTCCACGTCCTGCTGCTGATTATATGTCTGCTATATTTGCTTCTTATTTATTAATTCCAGGCAATTAGTTAATGAAACCGTGATTAAAATTAAGATACAATTTATACAAAACGAAATTTTAAGTTAAAGAAAGGCTTTCTACAAAACAAAACTTAATAAAGTGGTCAAAATCATGTCTGACCCATCTTCAATGCGAATGTATCTGAGAATAATCTTAAATAAGGAAATCTATACAGTGATTAGTTCATGCCAAATTACTGCTTGATGAAAATTTGACTATTTAAAATTGTGCTCGTTTTTTTTCTTCGGATGTAGGTGACAATATTTAAAGTCTGTCTATCAAAAGCGACTTCTGATGTGTGCGCCAAAGTCTGTCGGGGGGGGGACTTCTCTGATCCAATGTAATGTATTTAATGCGGTTTACCGCTATACCGCAGGAATATCTTGCTTTTCAACCGCGGTTAGAAAAAATCCATACTGCCCCAGCCCTAGAGGAAACCTCATCACCTGGCCAATACCATCCCTACAGTGAAGCATGGTGGTGGGGATGTTTTTCAGCGGCAGGAACTGGGAGACCAGTCAGAATCAAGGGAAAGATGAATGCAGCAATATACAGAGACATCCTTGATGAAAACCTGCTCTAGAGCGCTCTGGACCTCAGACTGGTGCGATGGTTCATCTTCCAACAGGACAACAACCCTAAGCACGCAGCCAAGATAACAAAGGAGTGGCTATGGGACAACTCTGTGAATGTCCTTGAGTGGCCCAGCCAGAGCCCAGACTTGAACCTGATTGAACATCTCTGGAGAGATCTGAAAATGGTTGTGCACCAACACTCACCATCCAACCTGATGGAGCTTGAGAGGTCCTGCAAAGTAGAATGGGAGAAACTGCCCAAAAATAGGTGTGCCAAGCTTGTAGCATCATACACAAAAAGACTTGAGGCTGTAATTGGTGCCAAAGGTGCTTCAACAAAGTATTGAGCAAAGGCTGTGAATACTTATGTACATGTGTCCATTTTGGAATAAGGCTGTAACATAACTAAATGTGGAAAAATGTAAGCATTGTGAATACTTTCCGGATGCATTGTATGTTTAGATATGGTTCAAGCTTCACTGTGCATATCTTTGAAAAATCAAGTGATGAGATTATTTATCAAAATATACCACAGTCAATTCATCTTTGAATACAAACAAGACTTTTGCTAATCTACAACATAAAACTAACTAACACAGAAGAACATGAAAAACAAGTGAGTGAACTGTAAAAGAGTAACTTGAATGGAAATTATCTGTACAGAGAAAATTAACTTTATGAAGTCTATAGACAGTGCCTTGAGAACCATTTGATACTTCTTTTAGTATAACTCAAATTGCAATTTGATTACCCCAAATATTTCAATAAAACACTAAGGATATTTGTTATGCTGAATTTAGAAGGGAATTTAGGGTCTCGAAATATGTGAGCTATGAACTTAATGAAACTGTCCTTATTGTACATGATTAGGTAATGAAATGTATAATGGAATTAGTCGCGTTCTACAACCATTATAAATTAGGTAAATGACCAATAACTAGTTTATTTGTCGGAATAAATTCTCCACCATTAAAATCGTAATACAACATATCCACTCGCCATTTCTACTGTAAGGAATTAGCTTTAATAAGTGAATTATGATTAATTCACTTATTGGAGTGATATTATTTTCATGGCTTATTAAAAATAATATCACTCATATTTAGGTACAGCTTTGAAGCGAAATCTTTTAGAAACAGGGATGAGATTATTTATCAAAATACACCTCAGTCATTCATCTTTGAATACAGACAAACTTTATTGCTATTCTAAACATAAATCTAATCTAACACATATGTACATAAGACAGGTTGGTGAAAAGAGTGACAGAATGTGAAATAAATTATCAGTACTGTGAAAATGAACTTTATGGATTCTGTTGACAATGCCTTAAGAACCATTTGAGTCTACATCGATTTGCTATCGGATTACCTAAAGTATTTTAACAAATACACCTGTACTTTGAGCACAATATTGGAGATGTACTTGCGTGTAGTGGTGTGTCCTTGCATTCTTTGTGTTGGTTGGTTCTTGGTCGAAAGTTCGTTCCGTCGATGTTTTGGACCCCTGTAAGATTTAAGTTATTGTCTGTATGAATGATGAGGTTGGCTTTGAAGCGAGGCCTTCTCATGGGTGTGTGAACTGTAGAGAGTGACTAGTTTCCTTGGACCTCACATGGCACGGACTTGAGAAGACCACGAGGGAAGAGTCAGAGCAAAGTCTGAGCAGTCAGCAGAGCGAGAGAGACGACCGAAGAGAAGAGAGGAAGAGAGCGTGTTCTTCCTGTTTGGAAACATTTTGACTGAAATTGGCCACATCCCCAAAGGTGTCCTGCACCAATCAGATGTGACTTTTCAGAGTCACATGTCTTTTCCTATTTATGGTCCTTTATTTCAGATTCTTACATTTCTCCTGCTCAAAAATAGTGCATATTTAATCATTAACTTTTATATCTTGAGAATGATACAAGAGATATGATATTCGTTGTGATCTGCTTTCTCCGCATATGCCAGCGAACGCTTAGATAATAAACATGAACTTTTTTTCATGGATATAATACGTGTAGGTAACAAAACATGAAAATTCCTGGTTACAAATCATACTGGTTAATTCCTTGGTTATACCACATGGATAAAACATTACACACATTTTAAAGAGGTACATCAGGCTATAATCATTATATTATTATATACAAGTTACCACTGTTCTCCGAAATTTTCAGAATTACCTAGCAAGACTAGGCATTGTGTGTGGGTCCATGCGGTCTTGTATATTTTATAGGATTGATTCAGAAAAGTACTGTGACTTTGTGTGAGATGTTTCTGGATTAAGGAATGTCCTTTTTAAGATGCTGTTTGCTGAACAATGATCACAATGTCACGTGATCTGATGAGCCTAAGTGTAGCAAACTTGTTTATATCGGAGGACAGAATCTTGTGTGTCCCGAGTCTTTCGGGAACTCCAAGAGTGTGTGTTCTTTTCTTGCTTCAACCTTTGAACTTAGGGCCTCTTTGCAGAGAAGTTTTCAAGTCATATGGGATCTAGACAAGTCTCTTTGTTAGTTTTATTGGCCAGATGTGAGACTTACTGGCATCTGAAGTTTTTCCATTTATGACGTTGTGGAATTCCAGGATTAAGATTGGGTAAATCCTAGATTCAAATTATGTAGTTTCAATTGTTCTGCATGTATAATCCAACGATACCAACACTTTCAACAAAAGTCTGGTGATTTACTTGCATTTCCTTGTGTTGCTTTGGTTCTTTGGTCGTGCCAGTAGAAAGTTCTGGTTGTTCTATCTATGTTTTGGACCTCTGTTAAGATTGTGGACAGTTTGTTGCTGGAATGATGAGGCGGCTTTGAAGCGAGGCCTCCCACATGAGAGTCTCGCGACTCCCATCACGTGTGAGTCGTAGAGCACAGAGTGTGAGCTGCCTGGGAACATTGCGTTCCAAGCTTTTCTGGACTCTACATTGTGTGAGGACAGAGGGGTGCCAGAGCGAGTGCTAAGATCCATGAGGGCAAGAGCATGGAGGATGAAGAGAGCTGAAGAGATAAGAGAGAGTTTCTTCTTGGTGGAAGGCTTTGTACTAGTGTGGTTGGACGCACCCCAAAGGTGTCTTGTGCCAATCAGAAGTGTCTTTTTCGGGGTCTCATGGTCATTTCTGTCCCTCCTTCTGAAGGTGATTGATGAGCCTTGTGTGTGAAGACTCCCGATTCCCGCTCAATAAGTAATTTTTTATCATACATTTTATATATCTGGGATACAACCGAATATATAAAAAAATTATTAACATTAACATTCCTGAAATGCAGAAGGAATCTCAATGATAGTAAACATGATGTGCTTTATCATGAATGGTTACCATTCTAGTAATATGACATGAATAAAACAAGATTAAAGATTATAATCATCAATTTGTCAGTTAGCAAATTGATTATATGTCATAACAACATCATTTGTTTGGGGAATTCTTGATTTACAACCTGGACGAGGAGGAATTTTGGTGTGTCCACAGAACACTTTGTTCTCAAGACGGTTGACATGCAACAGAGCAGCTTTTAATGGACTCTGTTCAGGCCTCTGTGTCTTAGTTACTAACTAGGAAGGAAAATATCAGTTTATATCCTGGATTTGAATAATGTTGCATAGAAATCGTTAATTCTTCTGCCCATAAGATCCTACGATTGATTGATTGATTGAATGAGTTTAGGATTCTTGTTTCTATTTATGTTTTTTTTTTTTTAGAAAGGCTAAAATCATTATGCCATATTAATGCAATTAATAACGGACCCCTATGCTATGTTACACAATGACACCTTAAACTTTGCATATTGGTAATGAGGACAATGCATCACAATTAGACACTAAGCAGCGTTGCCATCTGTCCATACTACAAATTGAGCTCAGAATTTATGAACAAGGACGTGGTAAGTGACAAGGGTTATTGAACAGAAAGCCAGATTCAATAGTTTTCTCCTCAAAATGCTACCATAGAAGAGTGCCAGTCATCAACTTATTAAGATTTATGACACTGATTTATGATCATCCAAGCAGGATCACATGTAGCAGCTTGCAATGGTAGAATTTAGGGGGGGAATTCACTAAAAAAAAATGGTCCCTGCTGATTGTTTTGTTTATTTGCATTAGATATGTAAATTGTGTTGTGTAAATATGTTGTCTATTGTAAATTGGTATATGTCTCTTCACTGTTATGACTGCTATGTTTCTCGGAACTGCACACAAGACTTTCACCCACTGTTGAACTTGTCCATATGGTTGTGTGACAATAAAGTGATTTGATTTGATTTGATTTGACACTGTCTGAGTTGTTGTAGTACCCGAATCAATCATGCAAGGAATTATGCAAATTAGATTATGTTGCAATCACACCCATATATTTGGTTCTGAACACAATAGAGCACAACAGTGCCTTATTTTTTGTTACACATTTTTTTTGTTGTCATGGTTTCTGGAAGTATATTTCATAATTGATTTTGTTTAGGTATTTTACAAAACATTTTTAAAGGTGTTCAAAGCCGTGAACCAAACCAACCAGCTGCAAAGTGAATCACAAGATTAAAAGTTTTGATTTGAAGCAAAACAAATTTTGAAAATAAAAAAAAAGACAAATACTAATGTGTTTAATGAGGGAATGAACTGCGATCCCATGAAGCAATTGCGAATGAAAAATTATGGAAATATATAACACAATTAATCGAAGATGATAAGTATAGGAATTATTCAAATAATGCTGTAAAGTAATATTGTTTCAATATCATGACATAGCAGTGTATGAGTAAGAGAATGAAAAATAAGTGTTTATAAAGTCATAATCAGACATTATAGTTGTGATTTGTGTGAAAGTGAACAAAACACACAGTTGTTGTAGCACCTCTAGTGTTAAAGGGTTAGTTTACCCACCTTTAAGCCATCCTAGATGTGTATGACTTTCCTTCTTCAGCAGAACCAAAGTGAAGATTTTTATAAGCACATTTCAGCTCTGTTTGTCCATACAATGCAAGTGAATGGGTGCCATTAGACTGCTGGCTGTTTGACAGTCCAAAAAGGCATATTTAGGCAGCATAAAAGTCATCCACATGACTCCAGTCAATCAATTAATGTCTTCTGAAGCAAACCAGTAGGTTTGTGTAAAAAATATCAATTTAAATGTAAATTTATTGATAATTAAAACTTTATTAACTTTCAAAAATTGCTTTCTGGCAGCAGTCGACATGTCACATTGGTTCGTGTGACGCAAGCACATTCACTCGAGAAGTCGGAAGCACAGGCATTGTATACAACTGAGGAACAAACATCATGCGAGAGTCAGGCCATTTCAAACAGCAATCTAGCGCTGGCTGGATGCAATGCTTTTAAGTTAAAAATGTGTAGTGACTCAATAAGGCATGTTTACGCTAAAAACTGGATTGCGTGTTTTTCGTGAATAAGATGGTAGATTTTTTTCGCTGAAATACTGTGTGCAAAATTCACACAACTGTTTAGTAAATTTGTCAGTTAGTGTTTAGGCATGTGCTGCAGGGCACTTTCTTTCTCTTTTGATCTAACCCACTCTCTCTCGACTAATTACAGATCACTTGCCATGCACGCCATTCCCAAAGTAGGTGACACAGACTGCCGCCTCTATCTACAGCTGAGCCTGCGAGCGAGTGTGTGTGTGTGTGTGTGTGTGTGTGTGTGTGTGTGTGTGTGTGTGTGTGTGTGTGTGTGTGCCAGGTCATCGGAGTGTGTTTGGCAGAGTCTTTGATAGTCTCTGATAGTACTTGGAGTGGTGCTTCACAGCTGTGGTGCCTTGCATCGTCTGAATCCAAGAGTCATGTAAATTATGGCTTCCCAGAGTTCTTGTCTGAGTCCGACTCACGGTGCACAGCCACAGGAAAAGGCTAATTCACTAATTCTCTACATGTACACTTTCTCTCCAATACCTTGTTTGTTGTCTCTTTCTTTTTCTGTTTATGTCACTGAAATTAGCACTATTTATATATATATATATATATATATATATATATATATATATATATATATATATATATATATATATATATATATATATATATTAGGGCTGTCAATTGATTAAACATTTTCATCGAATTAATTACATGATGTCCCTATTAATTAATCATGATTAATCGCATATACAAATTTTTGCTGAGAAAGCCCCTCATAATTAAATTTATAATGATTAAATAATTATACATAGTTATCTTTAAATTGAAGTTATCTTCACAATTGAAGGTGTAGAACCATCTCAAGGATGATCAGAAGAAATGGACAGCACCTGAGTTAAATATATGAGTGTCAAAGCAAAGGGTCTGAATACTTAGGACCATGTGATATTTCAGTTTTTCTTTTTTGCAAAAATGTCAACAATTCTGTGTTTTTCTGTCAATATGGGGTGCTGTGTGTACAATAATGAGGAAAAAAAATGAACTTAAATGATTTTAGCAAATGGCTGCAATATAACAAAGAGTGAAAAATTTAAGGGGGTCTGAATACTTTCCGTACCCACTGTATATATATATATATTCAGATAATTAAAATGCATTACATTCTTGTGGCAGAAGAGTTCATCATTGATAAGACAATACATACAGTTCACAGCAATCCATTACACAACTGAATTTGTCAATCAGTAGGAGATTTATTATGAGGGCTTGTTTAAGGACCCGTCAATTTACATCTGCGTCAGACATGCTTGTGTAGTGTCTCGGGTGTGTTGCATCATAAACATACTTTTTTTAGGTCACTGTGTCAAGTTAAATATAGTTTAATACTCAATCTTTAAACACATCTTGAGATAATTTAGTTCGAATTTGCGCTCCATTAAGTGTTTGAATGCAAGAACCTAACGCATATCTGTGTTCTTCTGTCTGCTGAAGTGTTGTTTTGTTCACTGTATAAACTGTGCGTTGCTCATACAGCTGAAATTTTAATTACTGCCCTCTGGAGTAAACTGGTGGTACTACAAGCTTGCATTTCTCAGGAATCTTCCTTATACAATCCGGTATGGAGGCCCAAACCTGCATAAATAATAAATAAATAAATGTAATAATACAAAAATAAATAAAGGAATAAATGTCTTGATAAAACAAATATAATTAGTTTTTAATCAAATGTATTCCTGAATTTATTATTGTATGTTTTTATTCCTTTATTATTTTATAGATTTATTTTTAACTTTTTTTTATTCTTTTTAACTTTTAATTATTTATTCATTTATTTTGCATATATTTTTTTATTTATGTGTTAATTTATTTTTTATATTTATTTATTGCCACATATATTTATTTCCATATTTATATATTCCCATATATATTTATTTATTTATACATGTATTTATTTTTACTTTTCTGTTTGCAACATGGAAATGAGGGAGGCGGTCCTAACGTAGCTCTAGTGCACCATAGTTTAAGAGCTCAATAATACTTATCGGAAGCAGATGGACGTCGCATCTTGACACACTCTGACTCGCACAGATTTAGAATATGCAGGCAAACGTTTTGCAGAGAGTCGAACAATCCAGGATGTGCTTTGACATTCATACTGGCCTACAGCTCTCCTAAAACATCAATAAGCACCTCTACCGTAATTTCCGGACTATAAGCCTCAACTTTTTTCCCACGCTTTGAACCTCGTGGCTTAAACAATGACGCAGCTAATATATGGATTTTTCCCGCTTTCAAATTTTATTAAAAAAAATTATAATTATTCTGTGACGTGCTCAGTTTTTAGGCAGCATGAAGCTATCAATAGACCAATGAAATTGCCGAACGGGTTAAGGTCAAACTTCCCATCATTCTGATTACGGTAGTCATTTTGTCACCCTCATCATGGCAAAGACACGGTGATGCATATGATGCAGCTTTCAAGTTGAAGGCGATTGATCTGGCTGTTGGAAAAGGAAATAGAGCTGCTCCATGGGAGCTTGGTCTTAATGAGTCGATGATAAGACGTTGGAAACGGCAGCGTGAGGAATTGACTCAGTGCAAAAAGACAACTAAAGCTTTCTTGGTAGGCTACTGTTTACTGCTAATTTTTTATTTTTTGTTACAAGCCGTGTTTCGTTAAAGCCTAAAGTGTTTCAATGTACCGGTAGGCACCTGCGGCTTATAGACACGTGCAGCTTATTTATGTTCAAAATAATATATATTTTTTAAATTCAGTGGGTGCGGCTTATATTCAGGTGCGCTCAATAGTCCTGAAATTTCGGTACTCTAAATGAAACGGTCATTTGATGTGTGGTTATCGACTTCATTCGCAAGTTGCGCAACTCTCTAGATATGTGAAGTGTCAGCTATAGATTTTTTATTTGTTTTTTTTGTTACAGAACTTATATACAGGGAAATTAAGCATAGTTGTATCTTTTACAATGAACAATCATAACAACAGAAATTAATAGTATGGATTTGCAGACATCAAAATATGAAGTTATATACACAGAAAAAAAAAGAAAAGCATAAGGTTAAATCATATAATTTATGAAACTTGCTCATTTTGTGGTTTTGTTGAAGAAACAGCTCCCCATTTATTTTGTGATTGTAGTATTACCAAGCAATTGACTTACGCGCTTAAGTTTTTAGCCCCACAAATAGCTATAGTTTACACAATATGGCTATGACCTAACGTCACATCAAAACAAGTCAAGAGTAATCGAGCACACGCTTCAATCTACAATAAACCAATGGTAAGCGGAACCAGCCCATATAATTATCATACAAGAGACAGAAATGTAAGAATAAATACAAAAATAAATACATGTGGGGATATTTAAATATGGAAATAAATACATGGGGGAATAAATAAATATAAAAATAAATGAATGCATAAATAAATAATAATAAAAACAAAAACAAATGAAAGAATAAAACAAGTTTTAAATAAAAAAAAATAAAAAGAGAAAATAATAAATAAAGGAAAAAAGTCATACAAAAATAAATTCAGGAATAGCTTTAATTAAAAACTAATTATATTTGTTTTATCATGACATTTATTCCTTTATTTATTATTACATGTATTTATTTATGTATTTATTTATTATTTTTGCATGTTTTGTCCTCCATAATCCGTGAGCATTGCGATTAATTGCGTACATTTTATTTAACGCGTTATTTTTAATACAATTAATTGCACTGAATTAACGCGTTAAATCGACATCCCTTATATATATATATATATAGCTAGCTCTGGAAAAAAAATAAGAGACCACTGCAAATTGATCTGTTTCTCTGGATTTACTATTTATATGTATGTGTTCGAGTAAAATGATCATATTTGTTTTATTCTATAAAGTACTAACAACATTTCTCCCAAATTCCAAATAAAAATAATGTCATTTAGAGCACTTATTTGCAGAAAATGACAACTGGTCAAAAGAAACCAATTAGAAATGTGTTGTTTAAAAATTAATATGAACTTGTTTTCTTTGCATTATTTGAGGTCTAAAAACACAACATCTTTTTAGTTATTTTGGCCAGTTGTCATTTTCTGAAAATAAGTTCTCTAAATGACATAATTTTTATCCAGAGAAACTGATAACTTTGCTGTGATCTCTTAATGTTTTCCAGAGCTGTGTGTGTGTGTATGTATATATATATGGATTTAAAACTAATATTACGCATTAAGCAGGCATCAGAGCCATGTAGAGAGAGAGTTGCGACAACGGAAGTTCTAAATGCTTGATCGTCACGTGATT
The DNA here is from genome assembly GCF_025860055.1 of Xyrauchen texanus. Lineage (NCBI taxonomy): Eukaryota > Metazoa > Chordata > Actinopteri > Cypriniformes > Catostomidae > Xyrauchen > Xyrauchen texanus. Next base: position 26,094,177 of record NC_068316.1, on the reverse strand, counting down.
CACGTAGACTTCAGATAGTTCCAGGAAGTGCTTTGGCGGGCATTTCAAACTGTTAGAGTAGAGTGACAGAACTGCGATTTCTGGTAATTAGTAGTCAATAAATGCATTTATTTTATATATTTATGTAACACACCGACATATGTATGTAGCATGAGTATGTTGTTGCAGCGATGTTGTTTTTTAAAGATCAAATCAGCTAATATTTGAGGATTAGTGTTCGCTTACCGTTATTTGCCTCAACTTATTTCAGGCTAGGGTTTCTGTTGCCTTTTTATGTTACCTCATGTTCATTGTTTTCACTAATCTCATGGTAACTAATGTCATATTTATGACTTTTCAGATAGTACAGAGACAGGCTGGTGACAGATGATTTCCAGCTCGCACCGCACAATGGGTCAATGAACTATTAACTATTAGCAGCAGTTACGTAAATGTAAAATTTTGTGAAATGAAGCTTATTGTTTACAATTCTTACAATTCTATATATAGTAATATAATTATTTATGTATTATAAATATTATATATCTAATGTATAATTCTTACAATACTTATTCATATACACAATATATTCAGCTTTAAAACAACGTAAGCATACTCGTATATAAACTGCCGTTCAAAAGTAATGAGGCTGAAAATTCAGCTTGGCATCACAGGAGTAAATTACATTTTAAAATACATTAAAATAGAAAACAGTTATTTTAAATTGTAATAATATATTACGATATTATTTTTTTTAAACGATGGATGAAACTGAATCAAGAGAACAGATTTTACAATTAATAGGGTGTTCGATTACTAACTTTATCCAGCTCCAATCCTTGCCTAATCTGTTAGTTATCCGATAACATCCCTTATCTCCTAATTTAATGAGTAATACTCAACTATAAGGTTTTAATTTACAAGTTATTTTTATTTAGATGTACTGATAATATACAGAATAAGATAATATTATTCTTTAAACGTCTCACCTTTTAAAAGTGCGTCGCAAACGGTTTGTTCTGCTGCATCTCTACGGCGCGGCATGTGTTTGCTGCTACTCAATGAACTATTGAGAGGCTCCACGAGCCGCCATTGCTGTAAAAAAAAACGTTCCATTGGAGTCAATGGAGTTGTCGCAACTCTCTCTCTATATGGCTCTGGCTGGCATATGAGGCAGTGGTGTTCAAGTGTCCACATACTTTTGTCCATATAGTGTATATAAGATGGAATCAATGGTTCTGGTTTGAAGAGAATTTGTGGTTCTCTGCATATTACAATTAGAGGAACATTGTTGTAGATAACGGTTTTTTTTCAGATGTGCTTGCTTCATCAAGTCAGAGAGGCACTTAAAAAAAGGTGTATTCTCTCAAGAAAATTAGAATGTCAAAATTAAGTGAGAATCTCAATTGAGTCAAGTAATGTGCCTGTAATTGTGCCTGAGAGAATGATATTTGAAGAACAAATATCAGTTGCAGACTATTGAGTCAGCATAATATTGCTTCTTGCTGGGGATTTTAACTACAATTAGTAACTTGGACATGTGCATCTGGCCTCATATTGTTTGCGTTTGAATCTTGAAGCTAATCAGTTAGTTGAGTACAGCCAAGCAAGCACAGGAACCTATAGAGACAAATCCACTTGGCTGCTTCATGAGTTACAGAACTGTAAATCTTCAGTTATGACTCTGGTTGATCCCCAATAGATCCCTGTATCATGTTCTTGAAACCTTAAAAGCTCTCACTGATATTTGGATTTTTGATCTTTGAAAAATAGATGGGTCAGATGAGCAATGGGGCTAAAAGGCTCCTACATGCTGTTTGATTAAATGGGATTTTTGTTTTTCTTATTATGGAAGAGAACCAGTGCCTGGAAAGAGAAGTTATGGATTGTCTTCCTAGGGCTGCCCCCTAATAATCGACCAAACAATAGTAAGATTCCAAGATTCTTGGTCGACCAAGTTTTGATTGGTGGGTTGGTCACAGAAAAAAAACTCCACAGGAAACCAGCGAACACCGGTATTACCGCTAGTTGGACACTAGGTGGTACTATGGGGTCATTTTCGTTAAGTAGGGTTAAGTTTAAGCCTACACATTAAAGCAAGACACCTTAATTTCAAATTTTGAAATATATATTTTTATATATATATATATATATATATATATATATATATATATATATATATATATATATATATATATATATATAAACTAAAACTTAAAATGAAACCATAAAAATTAAGTGAAATTAAATGTGTGTTGTACATATTTTACACACACACATTCAGAGTTTAAATATATGCATTTCCCAAATGTCATCATTAATGGTTTCACTATTTAAATGACGAGTTATCATTTAATAATTTTTGTGGGTTAGAGTACTCTACTACAAAATTACTTGAAACACAACCACAGATAAGTTGCCTGTCAGATGGGATAGTCTCAGATAGGACCCAGGAGTAGCTCACTTTATTATGCATCAAGTCACTCCATGAAGAATATCTCAAGATCTATGCATCAAGTCACTCCATGAAGAATATCTCAAGATCTTTGTATCAAGTCACTCCATGAAGAATATCTCAAGATCTATGCATCAAGTCACTCCATGAAGAATATCTCAAGATCTATGCATCAAATCACTCCATGAAGAATATCTCAAGATCTATGCATCAAGTCACTCCATGAAGAATATCTCAAGATCTTTGCATTGTCACTCCATGAAGAATATCTCAAGATCTATGCATCAAGTCACTCCATGAAGAATATCTCAAGATCTATGCATCAAGTCACTCCATGAAGAATATCTCAAGATCTATGCATCGTCACTCCATGAAGAATATCTCAAGATCTTTGCATTGTCACTCCATGAAGAATATCTCAAGATCTATGCATCAAGTCACTCCATGAAGAATATCTCAAGATCTATGCATCAAGTCACTCCATGAAGAATATCTCAAGATCTTTGCATTGTCACTCCATGAAGAATATCTCAAGATCTATGCATCAAGTCACTCTAAGAAGAATATCTCAAGATCTATGCATCAAGTCACTCCATGAAGAATATCTCAAGATCTATGCATCAAGTCACTCCATGAAGAATATCTCAAGATCTTTGCATCAAGTCACTCCATGAAGAATATCTCAAGATCTATGCATCAAGTCACTCCATGAAGAATATCTCAAGATCTATGCATCAAGTCACTCCATGAAGAATATCTCAAGATCTTGATCAAGTCACTCCATGAAGAATATCTCAAGATCTATGCATCAAGTCACCCCATGAACAATATCTCAAGATCTATGCATCAAGTCACTCCATGAAGAATATCTTAAGATCTATGCATCAAGTCACTCCATGAAGAATATCTCAAGATCTATGCATCAAGTCACTCCATGAAGAATATCTCAAGATCTTTGTATCAAGTCACTCTATGAAGAATATCTCAAGATCTATGCATCAAGTTACTCCATGAAGAATATCTCAAGATATATGCATCAAGTCACTCCATGAAGAATATCTCAAGATCTATGCATCAAGTCACTCCATGAAGAATATCTCAAGATCTATGCATCAAGTCACTCCATGAAAATATCTTAAGATCTTTGTATCAAGTCACTCTATGAAGAATATCTCAAGATCTATGCATCAAGTTAGTCCATGAAGAATATCTCAAGATCTATGCATCAAGTCACTCCATGAAGAATATCTCAAGATCTATGCATCGTCACTCCATGAAGAATATCTCAAGATCTTTGCATTGTCACTCCACGAAGAATATCTCAAGATCTATGCATCAAGTCACTCCACGAAGAATATCTCAAGATCTATGCATCAAGTCACTCCATGAAGAATATCTCAAGATCTATGCATCAAGTCACTCCATGAAGAATATCTCAAGATCTATGCATCAAGTCACTCCATGAAGAATATCTCAAGATCTATGCATCAAGTCACTCCATGAAGAATATCTCAAGATCTTTGTATCAAGTCACTCTATGAAGAATATCTCAAGATCTATGCATCAAGTTACTCCATGAAGAATATCTCAAGATCTATGCATCAAGTCACTCCATGAAGAATATCTCAAGATCTTTGTATCAAGTCACTCTATGAAGAATATCTCAAGATCTATGCATCAAGTTAGTCCATGAAGAATATCTCAAGATCTATGCATCAAGTCACTCCATGAAGAATATCTCAAGATCTATGCATCGTCACTCCATGAAGAATATCTCAAGATCTTTGCATTGTCACTCCACGAAGAATATCTCAAGATCTATGCATCAAGTCACTCCATGAAGAATATCTCAAGATCTATGCATCAAGTCACTCCATGAAGAATATCTCAAGATCTATGCATCAAGTCACTCCATGAAGAATATCTCAAGATCTATGCATCAAGTCACTCCATGAAGAATATCTCAAGATCTATGCATCAAGTCACTCCATGAAGAATATCTCAAGATCTTTGTATCAAGTCACTCTATGAAGAATATCTCAAGATCTATGCATCAAGTCACTCCATGAAGAATATCTCAAGATTTATGCATCAAGTCACTCCATGAAGAATATCTCAAGATCTTTGCATTGTCACTCCATGAAGAATATCTCAAGATCTTTGCATCAAGTCACTCCATGAAGAATATCTCAAGATCTATGCATTAAGTCACTCCATGAAGAATATCTCAAGATCTTTGTATCAAGTCACTGTATGAAGAATATCTCAAGATCTATGCATCAAGTCACTCCATGAAGAATATCTCAAGATCTATGCATCAAGTCACTCCATGAAGAATATCTCAAGATCTATGCATCAAGTCACTCCATGAAGAATATCTCAAGATCTTTGTATCAAGTCACTCTATGAAGAATATCTCAAGATCTATGCATCAAGTCACTCCATGAAGAATATCTCAAGATCTTTGTATCAAGTCACTCTATGAAGAATATCTCAAGATCTATGCATCAAGTCACTCCTTGAAGAATATCTCAAGATCTATGCATCAAGTCACTCCATGAAGAATATCTCAAGATCTTTGCATCAAGTCACTCCATGAAGAATATCTCAAGATCTTTGCATCAAGTCACTCCATGAAGAATATCTCAAGATCTATGCATCAAGTCAATCCATGAAGAATATCTCAAGATCTATGCATCAAGTCACTCCATGAAGAATATCTCAAGATCTATGCATCAAGTCACTCCTTGAAGAATATCTCAAGATCTATGCATCAAGTCACTCCATGAAGAATATCTCAAGATCTTTGCATCAAGTCACTCCATGAAGAATATCTCAAGATCTATGCATCAAGTCAATCCATGAAGAATATCTCAAGATCTATGCATCAAGTCACTCCATGAAGAATATCTCAAGACCTTTGCATCGTCACTCCATGAAGAATATCTCAAGATCTATGCATCGTACTATGTGGATTTTTGGCTTGTTTTAATCAGGAGCATCTTATAATTATATGAAACCATTTTCAGTTTCTATTTATGTTTATGTAACAAAAAAAATCCATCTATTTTGGTGTAATCACATGTGTATTGGGGTGCAGAGTATTGTTGATCGCTGACACTGATTACGTTATTCAAATCGCTTTGGACTATAAATCACAAAATATAATATATATATATATATATATCTGGAAAATACCTTGGCCTTACTGATATATGTATCAGTAAATCACTGATCCACAGATTGCTATGTGCTATGGCAGTGTCCTTTACATGTAGGAGCATTCCTAACAGAAAGTTTTGAAAAGGCTCTCTCTCTGAAGGATCCCCTCAAAATGACAATTACGGAAGTGTTTAGTCACATGGCACTTTGTGAAAGTCCTTGGTTGAAACAATCCTATGATTGCCCTCATAGCCAACAGATTTGAAAACAAGCAAGATAATAATGGATTTGAGGTATATTATTTATTTTACTGCTTTCATATTTAGTATATCATGGTATGTATTAAAATTAGGCTAATGGTAAACATAGCAAGATGTTACCTGATTCCCTTCAGGTAAGACACATTCATGGGGTTATGCCATTGCAGGGAGTACGGTGTATAGGAATGACCTTTTCAGAGTCGGATGAGGCACCTGCTGTTAGCCTACTCTTTGTGTATTGACCCTGTGTCTTCAAGTTGAATTGAAGTCTACTTAAAGAAGATGGCTCTAGGCTTTCTGTTCTTGTTTCACACATCTTTTTGTAACCAGCATCAAACATGTTTCATACACAAAGATCATAAACTGAATAGTGATATAACATCTTTGGGAGTTTCTCCTTGATACTGTTGCCTTTGGCTTGCTCACTAGGGGGTTTGTAAATCTGCTTTGAAACAATATGTACAGTATTGTAAAAAGCAATATACAAATAAAAATAAATTAAATGTTTATAAAAGGAAAAATGAACATGACCTGGCATTAAAATGTTCTTCCTCTCTTGAATGAACTGTCCATAATCCAGTCATCTCACATTTACTTTACACCCCCTAGAGTACTGAGGAGGTTGTGTGAAACACAGGACATGTTCTTGCATTCCATCTTCAATGGTTTTTAATTGCTGGTCACTTTTGTGTCAGATGTACACCATGGCGTAGTGGGCTAAAGCCCTAAACTGTTAAGCACAAGGCTGTCGGTTCGATCCCCACAGCCACCACCATTGTGTCCTTGAGCAAGTCACTTAAATCCAGGTTGCTGTGGTGGGATTGTCCCTGTAACAAGGGCTCTGTAAGTCACTTTGGATAAAAGTATCTGCCAAATGCATAAATGTAAATGTCTTTGGCAGTTGCAACTTGCTGTTGATCAGCATCTCACACCCTGACTGATTTTAAGATGCTGTGTCAAGTTAAAAATAGTTAATAACTTTTGCTACGTAATGAAGCACATCAGTGTCAGTTGAAAAGTTGAGCATACACTTATAAATATATTGGTTAATATAACATTTGTCTGCTTCAATGCACAATTACCCAGAACTGTACAACCAAGGAGTGGTGGTGGTGTAGTGGTCTAAAGCTCATAACTAGTAAACTGGTAATAAGAAGGTCGCTGGTTCGATCCCCACAGCCACCACAATTGTGTCCTTGAGCAAGGCACTTAACTCCAGGTTGCTCCGGGGGGATTATCCCTGTAATAAGGGCTCTGTAAGTTGCTTTGGATAAAAGCGTCTGCCAAATGCATAAATGTAAATGTAACTTATCATTAAGGACCACCACCAAACAATGTCTCACCATGCATCTCTTATGACTTGCAACAATCATGGGCATTAAAAAAACATCTTAAGACACCTGTATTTGCATCATGATCCATTCCATTGCACTTGGTTTATGTAGCATTACATAATAATTTTGCAAAATTATATAATTGGTTCATGGCCTTTTGCTTTGTAAGTGTTATGCTCTATCAGTTAAGCTACCGCACAATTTGGTTTGCTCAAACAAGCCTGTAAAGTTAGTTGGAAGTAGGGTTGCCAACTTTCTACCAGCCAAATATGGGACATTCCAGCTTTAAATATGGAACACTTTTTTTTTCCAGCAGGGCTCCAGCATGAGATGCTGCGCAAAGGTTAAAGAGGTCCACCTAAAGCTTATTTACTTGGAAAACAATTTAAAAACAGGGCGGACATACACAAAAATGTGTTTGGTGAGAACAGCCCCTAATACGCTTAAAAAGAAAGGAAAAAACTAATTTCTATTAATCTTCACTTTTAATAAACACTACTTTTGAGCAAAAGAACAAAGCTTCAGTCAGTAGAGAAAGACAATATATCTGTCAATCATTTTCTTCCCCATAATTAATTTAAGCTTTTTGCGTGTACACACCTGTTGTATGTACACACCTGTACACCAATATTTTTGTGAGATCTTGTTGTGCACATATAAAAACTTTTATACACAACTATAAGTGAATAAGACCCTTTCTCTGCCCTTGTATTACAAGTGCACAGCAGGTATCCAAAGAACCATAAACTCAACCATAAACTATGCAATTTAGAATTGTGATGAGGTACTCGACTTTGTGGCAAGGTTGAAACTTTTTAGAAAACATTCAGATAGGAAGTGAAAAAAGTATACCATGCTGCATTCATGCTGAGTTGCAGGTAGATGGGTGACCTTTGACCCGTCAGCACACACTGAGCAGCAGATGTGGCCAGATACAGTAATGTGAGACTGACTTCATTAACCTCAAGTGTATCTAATTAATACAGACGTTTCTATGCTGTGTTTAAAGACTGCCTCCTCACACGCCCACTCTTAACTGTTGACCTGACTCATCGCCTTCAGAACTGATCTAGAGTCACGTTTCCTTATCTCACTTAGAACCAAAATAACCAGGAAGTGAGAAGATGAACTTATCCAAGATGAACTCCAACATTTATGGTCTAAAAATAATTACCAGGGATGTAAAAAAAAAAATACTTAAGAGAAATTGTACTTTAAGGGATAGTTCACCCAAAAGTGAGAATTCTGTTGAAAATAAAGTATTTTCTTATCCTCGTTCAAAACCCATATGACTTTCTTCTGTCAAACACAAAAGGATGTATTTTGTAGAATGTCACAATCACTGATTTCCACAGAATAACTTTTTTTGAGCTAACTTCACAAATGTTTAGCTTGCACATATTTATGCATACCACTTCATGTCTCTTGGAATAAAAAAAGAGCAGTCTGAAAATCATGCTCTGAAATGACATCCATCTATGGTACAGAGTTGAAACAAGGTCCAAAGTAGAGCAGCATCTGCAATGCTGCGATACTGCAATGACACTGCAATGCACTGCATGCTCTCTTTGGTACCTGAAACTTACCCCTGAAAGTATGCATGTGTACTTGTGAGTGCATAAGTCTCACCGTGTGACAATGCATTAATATTGTGCTGCTCGCCAGAGAAAGAGTGAAGTGGAAAAAATTCATCTGTCCGTTCTTTCAGCCTCATAAAATATTGCTTGGTCAAGGCAAATATATGCGTCAGGCAGAGAGAAATAAGAACTGTTGGTCTAGGATAAATACAGCACTTTTCTCCCCTGTGTCCTCAGTACCTCCTGAGCATAGACCTGTAGCACGCTAAATACTCACAGAGAGAAAGAGTGAGAAAGAGAGGTAAGGGGTGGGGGGATGGTGAAAAAGAGAGTGGGGATGAATTGTCATATAATCGAGAGGCTGAGCACAGAAAAGAAAGATACCTGCAAGCTACAAAAGTTTCCAAATAGGAGAACTGGTACACTAACAGTAAAAAGTACCATAATTGTACTATGTTTTTTGGACATATAGTATATACTATTGTTGGGTTTAATTGGGAATTTTGGGTTTTAGAAAGGAATAGCATGTTTCTGTGAACATGTGCCATGGTAATGCTATGCTTTGGGCACATACCATGGGGATAGCATGGATCTTTTAAAATATACCATGGTAATACCATGTTTTGAGCATGTACTATAGGAACAGTATGGTTCTGTGAAAATGTACCATGATAATACCATCTTTTGGGCATGAACCATGGGAATAGCATGGTTCTTTAAAAATGTACCATGGTAACACCATGTTTTGGGGATGTACCATACACTAATAGCATTAGGGCTGTGTACATTTGCACATGAGTGTATCTGTATTATCCAGCACATTGAAAGTTTGAGTGTAGTTTATCACATGATGCACGTTGGTATTTCAGTCATCTGAGCAGTATCAGACCACTGCTTTTAAATTGGATGTAACTCTTGCTACTGTCAGCAAAAATTAAAAAAATATGTGCATTTTGGCTTTTTGCCTAATCCCAACAGTGGGGAGCAAAACTGTGTCTCACGTGATATCCAAATACCGCATAACTAAAGTGCTGCTCAATACAACAAATGTTAAAAAACCTGAGATATGTGCTTCTTTTACTCTCAACCAGAGGCTGAAATTAACCAAAAGCAGGGTACTTTTTGAACAGTGGCAGGTAGAACCGACCTGTATGTTTTGAACCCTGTTTGCACCTGTGTTTAGCGCTGTCCACTTGTGATCAGATGTCCTGATACAGATGTTAATACCAGGTCTAAACAGACCAAGAGTTACATTTGACAAGAGATGTTGTTGCTTAGACACAAAGATGCGCGCTTGAAGGAACACGTTTGATAATATTTTGAAGAACAGACAAAAGAAAAGCAGCCAGTGCACGTATGTGATTCGATGCTCGTTGAGAGGTTCAATGGCGTTCTGCCGCTTACGAGTGCAGCACCTCAGAGAATGTGCATATGAAGAGTTTTCTTTCTTTTCTATGTTAGTGGCCTGCAATTAGTTATATTCTTTTATGTGAGTGCTGCAAATGATCTCCGGCAATCTCAAGAGGTGATCTTGGTTCAAATCATTTTAAATGTAGAAGTTCACATTTTACTGTACATCGATAGTGAATATCCTATGTACTGTAAGTATAAATTGGATAAAGGTGGCTTTAAAATTACCATTGTACCACCACAGTACCCAGGTAAAAATAATGAAAGGAGGGCAGAGATTGACTAGACAGGCAGAATGATACAAAATGAGGAAATCAAAGGGGGGCAAATGAGAAGAGACCACCCTTAATTCAATTATGCTGCTCACTCCATAAATCACTTTAACTGTGTATTATGACACCCAGGTTTGAACAAGCAGTGTGATGAATATCAGATCTCACTTTAATGTGTCATGCGTGCTGGCAGCAGAGAAAGCGAGTTGTGCATTTGTCTCAGTTTGTGAGGGCATGAGCTCTCACCTGCTATTTCCATCAGTTCTCCCACGGGATCTCTCTTCCTATGTCACATGTTAGAACAGGCACTGCACATTTCACAAGGTTTTCTGAGATTGAGTCTCTTGTGTGTGAACTCATCTGACATCCGAGTAATGAAATCTAAATCTCACACTGATCAACAAGGGCCCACACTGCCTGAGAATATCCATTGTACAGCAGCGTCCACTGGGGGGGGTGGGGGTGGTAGGACGGGACTTGATTTTATTCACTAGGAATTTGTGTATTTCATTTATTTTGATAAATTATTAGGAAGACAACTTATTTTAATTTCTGTCTTGCCTTACAGACTAATGGAACATCTACTATGACATTGTACCATAGTTCCCAGACTTTTCTCCCACTACTCAAACACATCGTGCACCATTGGCCAACTAACTGCCAATGGACCAATGCCCTTGCTGTATCCCACAGTCTCCACTCCTGGAGGGGGCTATCCACTGATGGCTCCACCGCTCCATGGATTAGACAAAGTTCTGTTGAAGTTTTAGGCCACGCCTACCTACGAGATGACATGACCAATGTGACCTCTAAAATCTTGTCCAAAGTTGGCCGCCAACTTCACAACCAGCCTCACCATCCCTTGTGGCTTATTAAAGAACGCATCAAAGACCATTTCTACCGATCCTACGTTGGTCGCTCGGGAAACCCAATCTTTTCAGTACATGACAACCTCAGTCCAATAGTGACAGTGGAACAGAACTTCGATAGCCTGCTTATTCCACCAGACCATCCTAGTCGGAAAAAAGGAGATAACTACTACCTGAACCACACACACATGCTGCGGGCGCACACTTCAGCCCACCAGAAGGAGCTGGTGCGCTCTGGGCTGGACTGCTTCCTGCTGGCTGGAGATGTGTACAGACGAGATGAGATAGACTCCAGCCACTACCCTGTCTTTCACCAGATGGAGGGAGTACGGCTTTTCTCCAACCATGAGGTTATGACGCTGTCCTATGAGTGCCACAAAAACTATAAATTTATGTTTACAAAAATGTTAATAAATAAATCACTTTACAAATTGACCAATAAATAGGCTTTTTTTTTTTTTTTTTTTTACCATGAGTTTAGGGAAGTGACTATTGTGGAAGACTATGAGTGTCACTTAAAAAAGACATCAGTTGTCATCTTTAATACAAAAATGTAAATTAATAATTAACTTTACAAACTGACCCTCGAATAGACATTTATCTATGAAATCTATGAATGCCACTTTAAAAAATAAAAATGAAAAAAATAATTAATTAAATTTATTAATACTTTGAATTAATTATAAAATATATTAATACAAAAATGAAATTGACAACACACGTTGTGTGTCACATTCACGTAGAGCCATTTCACAGCGCATTTGTCTCCAATAGTTCATTCTCTTAAGTTGAAACCAGCTTCATCCATTGGACGAGTTCAGTAGTTTGGATTCCTCCAGATTTCCATGGATGAAGCACCACTCAAAAACAATTATGCATTTGTTATAGGACAGGTATCCGGTTATAAACTTTGCTCATGTATTTGTTCTAGATAAAATGTCTAGATACCACGCATTTTACAACAGAGTACTTCTGCCGTTGTGCAGCGCGAGCCAAGAACACTACTTCTGCAGCGCTGGGAAGTTTATTAATTTAATTTGTCATTTTTTTCACTCAAAACATATGTTATGTGATGGTGTGTAATGCTACTCTTTAAGTAGAATTTGAAGAAATAAATCAGGTGGTATAACTAATAATAATAATAATAATAAAAAGACAGAAACCAGAGCATTGTTTGCCCACACACAATTGAACTTTAGGAAACTTTTTGTCACTTTTGGGGGCCCTCCTTAATTTCTGACCCTGCATTACTGTTCTATTACAAGCTTTCTTGGTGAGAAATATCCTTTATTAACTCAAAATATGATTAAAACTTGCAGAATATTAAGCATGCCATATAAAGATGATGTAATAATGGCATCTTGCCTTTTTATTATTATTATTATTATTATTATTATTACTACAACGGTGCAGCCTGTGACACTTTCTTTTTGCATATGGCCTCCCATTAGAAAAAGTTTGGACACCCCTTTTGGATAGATGGATAGATAGATAGATATACAGGATTGGGAGGGTTAATTTTGAAATGTATTTCACTACAGATTACAGACTACATGCTATAAAATGTAATTTGTAACGTATTCCATTAGATTACTCAAAGGCAGTAACGTATTCTAAATACTTTGGATTTCTACTTCAGCACTGGTAGATTTTTTCACTTGTTTTGACTATAAAAACTCAAGTACAGTAAGACAAAATACACATGTTAAAAATACATTCTCTGAAAAACATAAATATCTTATGCAGTGTTGTTTCTAAAACAAGATAAATCAAATTGATCTTTTGATATTGTTACAGGAAAACAATAAAAACAAATATTTTTTGACAGTGATTTTTATTATTTAAGGGGGAGGGGAGATCAACCTATGAATGTCTTACTAGTTGTTTCTACACATTAGGTTTGGAAAAAGAGTAGGTATTTTAACATTGGAAAAGCAGACAAACAGTTCTCCATAATCTGTGTCTGTTAGAACCTCCTGCCTATTGGCATAGAAAAAACAATCTGTTATTTTAAAGCATTCTAATTTTAATCAATAAGTTGTTCAAGGACATAAGGTGTTAAACTCAGAGAAGTCATAATGAAATCATAATGTAACCCATCTGTGAATGCAATTCAATTGTTTACTAATTGTTTTAAACCTTTCTCTCTCTATCAGCTGTTTGCCCAAGTGGAGAATGGTGAGGATTTGTCCCTATTTGAGGGTGGTGGTCGTCGCACTCCTCAAAAACAGGAAACACACACGCTGGAGGCCGTCAAACTCTTGGAGTTCAATCTGAAACGGACACTTACACGCCTCATGCGACACCTGTTTGGGGAAGGTAAGAATCCGTTAGCATTCACATTAAGGGTGTAATGGTTCTTGGTAAAAAAAACAAGAACCGTACGGTTCGCTACCCACGGTTCGGTAAGCATTGGCACCTCAAGACAAGTGCAGTTCCAACCTCCGCTAATACCCCTGAATGGATCTGTTAATGGATACACTACACCTGTTTTTCACATGGGTCAACTTGATGACATCACAGTTCTGCGCGCATTGTGTGTAGTTGAAAATGGAAAACGGATATAACAAGCCTTTGATAGAGAAGCTCCCTGTATTAATCGAGTCTTTCTGTTTGGGAACATTTTCTTTTTGCAGTCAATTACATCAGCGATGGTCAAAAAACTTTTACAAAACAGACACTGTTTGCAGACATCGCTCGACGCGAGTGTTGTATTCTAGTACATCAATAGAATTAATCATTTATGCCGACATCACCCATTAAAAAATATGCAGGTGAGCTGAAACTGCACAAACTCCATTCTGTTTTTAAGCAAGCACTCAGTGCTAATTCTGACAGATATGAAACAATAACTAAAGCGCTTGGGCTGTTCATTGCCCTTCTCCATTGATGATGATGTGGGATGTCAGCATATGATTAAAACGCTCGACGCTTCACAACATCCCTTCTCATATCCATTGTATTAGGTTATTCCTTCAATAGGGATGTAGGCTACAGCATCCAAATGTTGAATATATGTTGAGCTGAGTTTAAAATGCACTTTGTTTGTTACCTGTGTAATACTGCAGGTATTACATTAAAATGTAGATTACGTAAAACTAGAAAATGTATTTTTAGTTAAGGATCCTGGCAATTAACCAGGGTTTTACTATAGTATTATTGTAATAACCATGACTGTAATAACAATGACTGTTGTTACAATGGTTTTCTTAGCAGAAGATCCCATATAGAAACCATGATTTTATGATGTTGTTACCGTGACAGTAACCATGTTGATTTTGTGGTTACCATGATTTTACTTCAAATACCATGGTTAAACTATGGTTACTGTAGTAGTAAAACCATTATTTTTATTAAGGGCGAACCTGTTGAAGTTTTTACCAAATAGAGTACTCTTACTTTGGGCGGCTGTGGCTCAGTTGGTAGAGCGGGTCGGCCACTAATCCACATGCCGAAGTGTCTTTGGGCAAGACACTGAACCCCAAGTTGCTCCCAATGGCAGGCTTGCACCTTACATCGTAGGGTTGGGCGATGTCCCTTAAATTGGCAGTTGACGATGTTGACAGTAAAACATCAATTTTCAAAAATTATATGAAAAATGATAATTTCGTTATTTTACTAACCCAACTAATGACTGGTCGGCGCTTTATCAGTAGGTTGCACGACACGTGAAGCATTTTTTTTTTTAGCTGTCACTTAAGAAGTGTTGTGCACTTTTTATTTTAATATATCTCTTTACATAAATACTATTTTCCACTTAAAAACTATAATTTCGTTATTTTACTCACTGATGAGCAAAAGGTCGAGGCAGAAATGACCATGTACCTGCAGGAAATGGCCATTGATGGGGAAGAGGACCCGCTGACTTGGTGGAAAACGAACAACAAAAGGTTTCCGTTCATGGCAAGATTAGCACGGAAATATCTGTGCATATGTGCTACCAGTACTCCATCAGAGCGGGTCTTCAGCACAGCGGGTAGTGTAGTTACTCCAATCCGCAGCTTATTAAAACCAGATAAAGTGAATATGTTGGTATTTCTGGCCAGAAACATCGAAATTTAAACATGGTCTATGGTGAAAGATATTAGACTTCTTTACGCATTTTTCAGCCATCCGTTCTGGAGCTATTCGATTTTGCATATAATTTTTTAAACGTTCATTTGTGTAGTTCATATGACCACTTTACAATATTTCAATAACATAATTTATTTTGTAGCCTGTGCTGAAGTTAATTGTGCTGCTAATTATAAGTGAAATGTTAATGCCGAGTTTCGGTCTGAGTGTTGTTCCCGTTTTCTTGTTCTTTATTTGTTGTTCTTCTATGTTTTAATAAATGTGTGTTATTCATATTCACCTTGTTTCTTTCATTTGATTTGACATTATGGATTTATGGCCAAGGAAATTTTTCTTTAAAAGTATTAACCAGACAAAAGTTATTTGACGTTCAGCTGGTCTGGGTTTATCTTAAACTGCTGCTTCAGTGTATACAAGAGCTATGTGACAATGAGCAAGATTTACTGAGACACTACAACTACTAATAATTCATTAATAAAGGCTATTTTCTTGTAGCCTACAACATAAAATATTTTAATCTAAATGTACAGTGTAAGACATGTAAAAAAAAGACAAGAAGCTAACAATGTCAAGATCAATATTTGTGTAGCCTGCCTGACACAGTATTTTCACAGACTAACACGTCACGTCTCTGGCATATACTACAGTATTTAAAATAGCATATATGCATTAGTTATATTATCAATTTAATTTACAGAGCAATCCCTGCAAAGTTTTTAGGTTAACTATAGAAGAGACTAGGATTAGTGAGTCACACTAGCAAGACTCGCAAAAGGGGGCGTGGCATCACGATGGTGGCTCTACATCGTGATGTTGGTCAGCCATCACGATGGACGATGATATGGCACAACCCTATTACATAGCAGCTCTGCCACCATTGGTGTATGAATGTGTGTATGAATGGGTGAATGAGTCACAGGCGCTTTGAATACCGTTAAGGCTTAAAAAGGTGCTATATAAGTGCAGACCATTTACCATTTACTTTGGATTTGGCAGTAATATATTTTTCCTGAACATAGCAGTCTGGCTATCCTCCATCTGTTTGATTCTGTCTTTCAGATCTGCAGATCCGCTGGGTGGACTGCTACTTCCCATTCACACACCCCTCCTTTGAGATGGAGGTGCACTTCCAGGGAGACTGGTTGGAGGTGCTGGGCTGTGGGGTGATGGAGCAAGAACTAGTGAACTCAGGTTAGAGAACCCACAAACTAAAAAGTACCAATTTCATTCTGAAACAGCCAATTCTGGACATTATTCCAAACATTTGGCTCTGTGTGTGTGTGTGTATATATTATACATTAATAATGTAACTAAATACATACAAATTTCATTCCATTTTGTTGCTTTAAAACAAAATTACAATGAATTGCACCCAATTCTGGTGGCTACACCTTTGAACCAGGCATGGCGGTGACCCAGTATGGCGTTCCGCCTCTGCCAGTAGATGGTGGTATTGTGCAGTGCTGTGTTGGACAACATGAAATGGATGGGATAGTCCCATATGAAGGAGATCCAGGCATACCATTAAAGAGCAACATGCAGGTTGAATTTATAACTGAATTAATACTTTATATTGTCTGCAGAGGTCTTTTAAAAACACATATGTAGAAATTACTAATGAAATCTCATTTGATGTAGAGATTTTGATGAAAATGTGCTAGGCTCTGGAATACGCCTTTCCGCTATCAACGCGTCATATGGCGTAGAGGCGAGGCAAACAAAAGAGCTCATGGTCAGCTCTCATTGTGGGTGTTGATGTAGTTAGAGCAGTACAGAAAGTTTTAGAGAAGCCATAATGGTAAATTATTGTGTTTGTGCTGGTTGCACGAATTCCAGCCTGTCAGGACATCGTGTCCATCATTTTCCTTCTAGAAAAAACAAGGCTTTTCGGTCTTGAGTGCGTTTTGTGCAGGTGAAGAGAGCAGACTTCACTGCGGCGTCTGTTACCACACACTCGGTCGTTTGTGGCGCACATTTCACTCCGGAGAATTATCGACCTGGAGATTTGTTGGAGTCTCGGATGGGATTTCGGAGTAAGGACCACGTGAGGCTGATTACTGATGCTGTTCCCTCGGTGCACTCGATGGAATCAAGTCCACCGTCAAAGTGTACACCGGATTTTGGCGCGGGCTGGACTGGAGGACAAAGTGCTAACGTTAGCAGACATTCTGTGCAACGAAAACGAGGACTTAGCAGAGTAAGTCTTACTTTTAATTATTTTAACTCTTAATTTGCTCATAATTATAGGCCTGTGGGCCATCATAGGCATGTTCGTCCACACCGGAGAACTCGGTTTCTTCATTCGCATCCATTGTAACCTGAGCTTGAACTTGACCAGACTCCCTCGCCCATCGTCACTTCCGGTTAGTGCTTTATAGACGCGGAAGTTATTTTATCACAATTTATCTCAAAATATCGTTAATGGCTAAATATATATTACTCCAGTTCAGAAAATCTAGTTGTTTTATCATCAACATACACTATGCTATATAGGGGTGTCCAACCTGCATGTTGGGAGGGGAAGGACATGCACGACTGCCCAGACATGGTTTTCTTCCCTGGGGTCCAGCCCAGGATGACCACTCCTCCCTCTCCACTGGTTCATTCAGCTCACTCCTCACTGCCATTTAATTCCACAATTTCATCTGCACTCTTCATCGATCCTGTCTGTGTTAAACAGCACTGCATCCCCTGCTGTCTGCACGGCAGACATGTGGAACATGTAACGGCCAATTAACGACTGTGCCACTCAACTGCTAGTGATCTCTCTTTTTGCACCGCTCTGTTAACTTTATGATTTGACACTCGAGATACAACATTTGACTTCATCAGCACACCGTGATGTTGATGAAAAGATCCTGATTCTTACCGTGAGCCTGACTTTTCCAATTAAGGTCCACCTTCATTCCAAAAAGAGATTTACATATTAAAAATATTTGGCTTTAAATTTCAGGCAGCAACAGATATATCCTGTGGTGACATGCTATACTTTATCTTAAATAATTTTACTCAACATTGTAAGTTTAAAAAAAATAATTATACCACAGGTCTATTTAAAGAATAATAATAATAAGTTGAACATTTTAAATGAAATGGTGACCAGCCACAACTCTCTCTTAATAAATATATAATTATAAATCTGTATGTACTGTGTAGTTACAAATCCTGAATATTTTGTTACAAGACTGCATGTACAGTATAGTTCTAAATTTGAAAATATAATGTAAATAAATACAATTTATATAAAATACAGTATACATCCAAAATGTGTTTATATTAATATATTTATAATGTATATGTTAGTATATAATTAATATAATAATATTAATGTATAATTCATATATTAGTCTAATATATTCTAGTTAATAATTATATAAATTAACATTTCTACAGGTGGTGTTTCAAACATTGATTGTTAGTATATTATTAATAGCAAACATTTAAAAAATATATATTATTTTAATAATCTTATTCATGCATTTAAATTTCAACTTAAATATAATTTTTTATTATTTATTTTATTAATATAAGCAAATGCCAGTATTTGAATTTCTAGTGGACTGTTGGCTTAATCGGGTTATGACAATTGAGTTAGCACGTTTATATGGCTTATACATCGGAATATGACAAAATTCTGACTATTATCAGAATATTATTATGCATATCAATGCTGTCAGTGTTTAGCCCCTCCCCAACAAATAATATTTTTCTGCAACCTATCCTTAGCCACTCTTGGGTGTTCAGGCATTTTGAGCTTATCAATCATTGAAAGCTTTTCTATCTGAAGGTGCTTAAGAGGCCCCTGTTTCCTTCTTGCTCTATTTCTTATTCTCCATTCCACTCTTCCCCATCCTCTTTCTCTCTTTGAAAGCACTCATAGTCAAGCATGTGTCTTCCTTTGTGTTGGAACGCTTTTGGCCCATTGCATTCTTTTGGCATCTTGCAAAAATATTGATTGTTGCGAAAAGCTTTCTATTATCTTTGAATACAGTTTATATCTTTAGTGCAGATGCAAAGGGGTCAATTTCTAGGACTGTGGATTGATTGGAAGACTAATATCAGAAAAATAGCTAATTTAAGTCTTAACATCATAAAATCACCATATATTTGACAAATATTCTATATAAATAACTGCATATGGATTGGAGTGACATGAGTTGAGTAAAATAATTACAGAATTTTCCTTTTTGGATCAACATTTCCCTAATCTGCCAATGGTCGGACAAAAAGATAGTTCCACTCTAAACTCGCAGCATTGTTTTGGATGTTCAAACAAATTTATCAATGTTTTGAAAGCTCTACAAAGCCACAGTTTTTTTCACTTTTCAGTGGAATCAACCTACAAATGGCTCATTATTGTTGTCTCTGCATAGTAAGCTGGGTAAGGTGAAAACATTGTTACATAAAAAAATTACACACTTTAACTTTTAGTCTAGAGTGATGATATACACCTTGAATTCCACTTTTTCTTGTGTTTGGCAAGTAGTCGCAGCAAGGACACTTGTAATCCTGATTTGATTGAAAGTTGGTGTCTTTCACGATGCCGCACCTGACAGGAGTACAGATTATTGAGCTCTTCCTGTTATGTCTGGCTGTACTCAATCACTGCTTTATCCCTATGTACACCTACTTGCAATGCGTATTCACAACTGGGTAAAGAAAGCCCTCATGTCTACAGACAGCTGTCAACAGGCCTTGCTCTCTCCTCAGACTTTGCTATGATGAATCAGCTCACCGGTGGTTCCTTCCTGTCAATGTTACGGGCTTGTTTAATATAAGTTTTCAGTGCAGAAAATATTATAATGAATTTTGATAAACCCACACAATTTGTGTCATATGTTTCAGAACAAAAAGCCATGTGCACAGATTAGTTTTTCTACATTAAAGTATCAGTGCTATGAAGAGTCTTTGACAGGTGTTTACCTGTTTACCAGCTGTTTCGGTGATTGTATTACATGTAATAATACCATGGTATTTTCAAATAAACCATTATACTGAATAAATTCCATGTTTTAAATGTAGCATGGGCCATATGCATAATTTTTTGTTTACATTGTGGTCCCAAGGTATCACCATGGTACTTGGTACTTTTGTTAGTGTCTGAAATAAAGCCTCAGACTTTATATGCCAATGGTGACCAATTAAACATGAGCATCAATGCATATTAGTAGTGAAAGACTAAGTCAGTTATTATTGTCAATTATTTATTATTATAATTAATTTAAATGTTATTATTATTATTATTATTATTATTATTATTAATAATAATAATAATAATACAATCAATTGCCTTTAACACTTGATTATTCAACAATGGGAAACTTTGGACACCTTGGTGTACAGAATATTGATAAAATGTTCAAATAATTCCAATATAATGTTTATTACATTATTTTGTTGGCCTGAAATTATATTTCAAATTACATATAGGGTAGATAACATCATAAAATTTTCATATAAATCTTTGGATGTCTCTGTATCATTGTGTTACTGTAAGTGTATGTCACGAACCCCGCTCCCTCGCTCCGCCCCCTCGAGCTTCCACGCTCGTTTTGCTCCTACGAGCTCTCATGCTCGTAGCAGGTCTCCCTCCTCGGGCTCACATGCCCGCTCCCAATGGCCAGAACATTATGACCACCTGCACTCGTCTCTATCACCCCTTTATTCGTTTCACCTGCACTCGTCTCATCACCTTTCATTGTTTACACCTGCACCTTCCCCTATAAATACCACCGCACATCCGTTTCACGGGTGTTGGTTATTGTATTTAGTTTCCCGTGTCTTTGCCCCCGCTAGTCTCGGTCTAGTTTTGATCTCCTCTTGAACTCCTCTTGATTACCCCCTTAGCTTGCCAGCTCCTCGTTCCCCTAGTACCCCTGTCTACTCCCTTTGTTAGTTTACCCGCCTCTCGATCCTGTTTACCCCGGCTTTGACCCTCGCTCCCTCGACTACTCTCCCGGATTTGCCCCCTTTACTCTCTTTGATTCCCCGGCTTTTGACCCTACGCTTCCCTCGACAACTCTTCACTGGATTTGCCCGTTTGTACATTTGCCTGCTTTTATTGTTAACAATAAAAGCAGTTTTTGACTTACATTGTGACTGTCTCATCTTGTGTGTGTGTGTGTCCGGGTTACAGTGTAATATGATTTTTTTTTTATGGTCAAGCTTCCCTTTTTATGAAGTTTCATACAGCAGACTTAAATTGAAGGCAACATTAATTGGCATTTGCAGCCTATTTTAATTTCCATGTGAGGAAAAAAATTAGGGGGGGAGGACTTGATTTTATCCATTGGGAATTGATTGGATTGTTAAAAAAAAAGTGGTCTCTGTATAAAAGTTGGTTGACAAAAAGGGCTTGGTGACATCAGCCAAAAAGACAAGACATTTCAGAGGTTGAGAAAGTCATTACATGTTGATGAAATATTACAAAGACAATTATTATTATTATTATATTTCATTGGAAATACACTAGAAACTCTGATTTGTTCTGTTTTAGGGGGTGTGGAAAGATATGGTCTGCTTATGGAAAGATATGGTCTGCTTAAGTGTGTTGCAGCTAAAAATTAAGAAAAAGATTTTCTTCATTTTTGATCAAATTCCATTTTTCGCCATTGTTCCTCTACGTCCAGTCTACGCACCACACCCATCTCTGGTGCACGGTTTACACTTGAGTGTAGGTGTCCTAACATGTAGATGAATCGGGCAGTAAACAGTAAATGGTCAATGATTTTATGATTCACTTTTTCCATTAGTACAACCTTAATCATGACTTTGCCTTGGGCAGATATGATGTCATTAATTAAGTTTTACATGACTTAGATTCCCAGAGCCAGCCCACGTTCACACTTCTGGCAAGGTTACAGAATAAAGTGTTCAACCAGCAATGACATTCGGTGTTAAAAAAAACACCGAACAACGAATTTCAAACTGCTGATGTCTTTGAGTGGAGTTTTTCCACAACTGCTGACAAAATGAATGTCCTCTGCAATGCATCGACTGTTATCATACGTACGCAAACACAAACTCGTGCACACTTTAAATTCTCTTTGACTTCTCTCAATGTCCCAGTTCTCTCCTTCCGTGCTTCCTCTCCGGACTGCAGGGATTCTGTCAAATCCTTTTCACTGTTCTCCTTCACTCCCCCCATAATCATTTTCACACTCCCAACTCTCTCTCTCTCTCTTTGCCTTTCTTCACTGCGGCAGAGCCGTGTGACTCCGTTGCTATGGCAACCTCTCATTCAGTCCTCTCTCACCCCCCTCCTTCCACACTCACACCTTCCCTCTTTTCCCTTTGGAGCATTGAGACAATAAAAAGCTGCCAGCAAGACAGCATTAAAAGTGTTGCAGGAGCTCTTCGGATGGAAGACAATTGGTGGGGGTACGGGGACGAGAAAATAAAGAGAACTGGGCATCCTGGGAAGTTGAAAGGTTATTCATTCGTCTCCGAGCGTGACCGCCATATGCTAAGCGTGGCATAAGTGTGCCAGTGGGGGTGTGTTTGGTTTAGGGGCAGAGCTTGTCTAATGAAAGGGGAGGAGGTGGGGTAACCATGCAGCACAGGTTTGGCAGTAGTTGGATTTAGTTATTCATTAGAGCACGCCATGTAATCCCCGGACACATTGAATCTGCAGCGGGACTAGTACTGGGCCCTGGGGGACCTCGCATGGGCTGTCCACAGCATATGGGACCCGTGTTAATGATGGCATGCGTCAGAGGTGTGGATGAGATTTAGTCACGCCCCAGAGGGTAGGGGCCCAGGGAATGTGATTAAAGCTATGTTTGGTGACTATTAACGGCCCTTCAAGTCACGCGCCCTGGGGCCTCTGGGACTGCAGCGGAGCGGGGGGGCGGCTGGTAGGTGGGGAAAGTACCAGCTGAGCTCCCTTTTGGGTTCAGGTGGCACTTTCAATCTTAGTCTTAATCCTTAATACACCCCCGCCCTCCCGCACTGAATAAACCATGTGCCAGTTGTGACCAGCTCTGGTTAAAGCACTTTCTCGCTCAAAAACCCATGTGGCTTTGGCCTCATTACAGCATTTCTGTCAAGCTGCTGTTTTTTTGACGATCGTGCATTTTTTTAATCAGTCAGCTTTTGCTCCGTTCATACTCTCCTTCCTCTCCATCTCCCTATCTCTTTGTCTTGCTGTTTAAGTTTATTTTAGTGCCTCAATAAGAAATGTATGTTTGTATTAGCAAAGCAATAACAGGTTAGACTATAGGTATTATATAGATCAAGGGTTAAAATGTGTGAATCTTGCAAAGTGAGATGTCTTGGTCATATTTTACCCCAAAATCTTAAGGAAAAAAAATTATCTGTCTAGCTGTCTGTCAGTCATTAGCTCTCTAATACATACACCTCTTTTTTCTTAAAGAGGCAAGCACCCAAACACACTCAAGTCACAGTTTCCTCCTGCGCGTCTCCAGGGTTTGCACTGGCAGAGCAAACATTTGTTTGTCCATTTCGGCCATCTCACCCGAGAGAGCGGGACAAATTCTAATTCAGCTAGATGTTTTAGTGGACAGTCATCGAAAGGAAAAAACAAGAAAGAAGTTCAATGGAGAAGGAGAGGAAAATCAGTAAATGAGATCTACTCTTTGTTTCACAGCGCTGTGCAATGCATTTCACTGGCCTACTTTCCAAATGATAGTTTTGCAGTAGCGCCTCAGGCTTGCCTTGTGTAATGAGGAGTAAATTACATCCCATTTAGACTAGCACCCGCAGCAGCTAGTGATATGTACCATGTTCATTTCTGCAGAGATAATTAAGTTCATCTGACTCGGTCTAGTTGTACAGATGTGTGTTATGTAACATATGGGTTTTTATGTGACAGCTTGTTGTCACAGGTTACAGGTAAACCAGAGGAAAAATGTAGTCTTTTCCCATTGGTTCCCAATGATCATTATATCTTTGACCTTTCCTAATGCTCTTTTTTAGGCAGTTCTAATGTTTAACTTTGAACTAGTGGATATACAGTTAGTAGGCCTGCTATGTTCTGCATCACACAATGGAATACTCAATAAGTACTTTCACAAACGTTTGTTTTATTCCTTATATAACAAAGGACCTCCTTGTGTTACCATAGCTTATTTGGACATGGCACCATAGTAATACCAGTTAATTCCAATCCCTGGAAGGTGGTCTCTCTACCTACCAAGGGGTCCTTGGCCCTGAAAATAGTTGAAGAAACATGTACTATGGTATTACCAGTTGATACCCCTGTTTTAAAAAGGCAAACTGGTTTTACTAATCTGACTGATCTGAGCCAAGCTAGTGTGCAGCTGGTCTAGCTGATCACACCAGCTAACAGGTGCTTAAAACAAGCAAACCAGATCAGCCAAACCAGTGGAAACCAGCTTGATTGGCAGCTAAAACAAACCACCTTAAGCTGGTTTAAATACATTTTTGAGCAGTTTTGCAAAATGTGGTTGCAATTTAACTTTGAACCATGATTATTCCTGCAACTTAACATTCACAAACAACACGTTGGTGTACTATTTTAATGCTATTCTGTAAAACACTTTATCACTTATGCTATATTATAGGTCAAAGGAACAAGCTGCAATAAACTTGCTCAGCATCATTTAGCATCATTTATTGCAGATTTTGAGTGGCAATCAAATAATCTATTACGCCCCTGCCTGGTTGCTATGTGTCTCCCCACATGTGAACTCTATGCACTGTCTTTGTGTGGGTGTGTGTGTGGGAGCCTGCACATGTTAGCCTAGCGAAAACACGACTACTGCATTGCCTGACTCAGCAATCAATGTGACCGATGGTACAGAAATGACAAACAGGTGTGCTTACGGCTGGCACCCTGCCCACCTGAAGCCATCTTGCACTTGATGACTGAACAACAGCACACTAGGAAAGAGAGCACCTTTCAGAGAGGAAGCAAATGTTAATGATACTTTCAAAGAAATTCTAGAGGATTTTTCAGTTGAATGATTCCAGTTGGATGCCAGCTAGCAAACTATTTATACCTCTGAACCTTTTAAGGCTGCAAGATTTTAAAAATGTTAAGTAAACCATGGTGTGTTAGGTCTTAAGTGCTGAATTGTCAGATTGATGATACCCTGCAAAAAAAAAAAAAAAAAACACCTTTGGCTGGTTTGCGACTCTACCTGGTCTCCCAGCTTGACTAAGATGCTGCTTAGCTGGTTTAGCTAATCGGCTAGCTGGTCTCCTTGGAAAGTGCCCATATTAGTTTTTGTTTTGTGTTATGTTGTTGTTGTTGTTGTTGTTTTTTTTTTGTTTGTTTGTGTTTTGCTTTGTTCATTCTTTGATTTGCTCATTTTCAGTGTCCATGGCAGTTGTGGTTTAAGGTCATAAAGATGAAATGTGTTTTTATTTTATTTTTATTTTTTATGTTTGGTGTGAGATTATTTATCAGACTAATGGCACAAGGAAGTTTTCACATGCTTTGTTTAATCTGGAAATAAGTTAACCATATGCTAAATAATACATTTTCACAAAACTTTGCTTCTTCCATTTTAGAGTAGTATGTAATAATTTAGCAGGCACTTTTATTCAATAAATCCTACAGTAAACTTACAATACACTGCAACAACACCTCTGAAACTAGCTGGCTATAAGCAGGGCCGTATTAACGCACAGGTGGCCTGCGGCAGCAGGGAGGCCCCAAACTCCAGGGAGAGGGGGCCCGGTTGCGGCATCTGCCACCGTTTTCACCCCAGTCTATGCTCACAGGAGGACACGTTCTGCGGGAGACATTGATATAAACAAAGAGATAACGTGCAACAGCTAAACCCGTCCGTGTAGTGCATGTCATATTCTCACGACTGGCAGGGACCAGCGAAATTGTAAGCCCCGGGGCCCCAGAGAATCTTAATGCGGCCCTGGGCATAAGTGAATTCATCAATGACACAATAATGATAGTTCATGCATGGCTCTCTAATTGTGGAAATAGAGCTAGCAATCCTCCGATTAGAGAAACCCCAGCTTTGCTTTGTTCATTCTTTGATTCACTCATTCACAGAAAATCAAATCATATTTTCTTAGAATCAACTATAATCCCCATATAACAGGGAGCAACTTAAAGATGTAATATGTAACAATTTTCATGTAATTTTCATTTTTTTTGTGCCAATGTGTGAACGGCTTGTAACGCAACTTAAAAAATTTGCCCTTACCGGACTTCCTAGGTTGGCTTTTAAAGCCTGTAGACTGATTTTCATGCTTTTTCCAGGAAAATCCAAAAGATGTGACATTTATGCATGCTCCCAAGAGCCTTGCCTTAGACAGTAGCTTCTCTTCCGCATTCAACAGCGACAACAAACTGCAACACTAGGTAACGTTATCTTAGAGATGGAATCCAGCAAAGTCCAGCTCCCAGCACCACACCGACTCCTACACAAACTCAGAGTAAGCCAAAAAAAAAATTTGGTAGTTCAGTAGTATGTAGCTGTATGTGTGAATCAATATGCTATGTTAGCTGATAAGTAGTTTTAGTTTAGTTTCAAAGTTTGTAGTAAAACAATCATAATTGTGTCATTTTAATTATGCTACCTCATCTGTCAGCATGATGCCGGTGGATCACGTTTTGTCTCTTTGTATGTTACGTCATTGTTTTGGCTGATGCTTGCTCATTTGCATCCCTGTGTTGTGTGTGCAAGAGCGCGAGCATGAGCAGCAGGTAGCTGCCACAGGTGTCATTATGTAACGAATGCAGGAGTGAAGGCAGACGAGGAGGTGCGGATCCAAAAGCAGGTTCTTTATTATAAATCAAAGTGAGGGCAAACAAACAGGAACAAAGAAATATCCATGAGGGGAAAACAACATGAACATGAAAAACATCCACAGGCAGGAGAAACAACCATAACATTCACGTGCAACAACATTCAATGACAGACCAGGACTAAACCAAAAACCAGGATATAAATACAAAAACATGGGAAAAAGGGGCCAATGAACAAACAGAACACAAACTAGGTGACAAGGTGATTAACAGAAACCAAAGGCAAATTAACAAGGGCAGGTGAAAACAATGAACAGTGAACACGAGGGAAAACAAGACTATGGAGGTACAAGGGTGACAAAAGTGAAAACTAAGGAATAACAAAAGTGACAAAATTACAAACAAAGGGCAACAGTGAGACAAGACAGGGTAACCGTTACATAGCCCCCCCCCATGATCGGATACCAGATGATCAACAAAACAAAAAACAGGAAGAACAACTGACAAATGACAGGGGGCACAAAGGGCAGACAGGCAGTCCAGGGGGCAACGAGAGGCAGACCGGCAGTCCGGGGGGCGATGAGGGGCAGGCAGGCAGTCCAGGGAGCAACGAGGGGCAGGCAGGCAGGCAGGCCAAGGGGGGCACAAGGGACACGGAGACAGACAAAGGAGGGCGAGAGGGCAGATTAGCAGTCTCTGGGGGTGTGTGCTGGGAACCAGGTCGGGTGGCCTGGGAAGCTTCCACCAGGTAGGGGCGGGTTTAGGTGGACTGGGAGATGGCCGCAGAGCAGGGGCCGGTTCGGGGGGCCTGGGAGGTGGCCATCGGACAGGGACAAGTCCAGGAGGCCTGGGAGGCAACCTCAGGACAGGGGCAGGTCCCGGAGGCGGAGCTGAGAGGGGCTCTGGAGACGAAGCTGTGGGAGGTTCTGAAGGCCCAGGAGGCGGAGCCAAGGGAGGCGGACCCATGGAAAGCTCTGGAGGAGCAGGAGGCAGAGCTGGGGGAGGCTCTGGGAGCTCAGGAGGCGGAGCTGAGGGAGGCTCTGGAGGCGGGGCTGAGGGAGGCTCTGGAGGCGGAGCTGAGGGAGGCTCTGGAGGCTCAGAAGAAGGCTCAGGAGACGGAGCAGAGGAAGGCCTAGGAGGTGGAGCTGAGGATGGCTCAGGAGGTGGAGCCGAGGGCGGTGGCGCCGTAGGCAGTTCTAGAGGCGGAGGCCTGGAAGGCTCCGGGGACGGAGCTGAGGAAGGCTCAGGAGACGGAGCCGAGGAAGGCTCTGGAGGCGGAGCCGCAGGAGGCTCGGGAAGCTCTGAGGGCGGAGCCGTCGAAGGCTCGGGTGGCTCAAGAGGCGGAGCCGTAGGAGGCTCTGGAGGTGGAGCCCTGGAAGGCCCGAGAGGCGGAGTCCTGGAAGGCCCGAGAGGCTTGAGGGGCGGTGCCCTGGAAGGCTCGAGAGGCTTGAGGGGCAGTGCCCTGGTGGGCTCGAGAGGCTTGAGGGGCGGAGCCATGGTAGGCTCGAGAGGCTTGAGGGGCGGAGCCCTGGAAGGCTCGAGAGGCTTGAGGGGCGGAGCCCTGGAAGGCTCGAGAGGCTTGAGGGGCAGAGCCCTGGAAGTTTCGAGGGGCAAAGCCCTGGAAGGCTCGAGAGGCTTGAGGGGCGGAGCCCTGGTAGGCTTGAGGGGCGGAGCCCTGGAAGGCTCGAGAGGCTTGAGGGGCGGAGCCCTGGAAGGCTTGAGGGGCGGAGCCCTGGAAGGCTGAAGAGGCTTGAGGGGCGGAGCCCTGGAAGGCTTGAGAGGCGGGGCCCTGGAACGCTCGAGAGGCTTGAGGGGCGGAGCCCTGGAAGGCTCGAGAGGCTTGAGGGGCGGAGCCCTGGTAGGCTTGAGAGGCGAAGCCCTGGAAGGCTTGAGAGGCGGAGCTCTGGGAAGCTCGGAGGGCGGAGCTCTGGAAAGCACGGGAGGCTTGAGAGATGGAGCCCTGGAAGGCTTGAGGGGCGGAGCCCTGGTAGGCTTGAGGGGCGGAGCCCTGGAAGGCTCGAGAGGCTTGAGGGGTGGAGCCCTGGAAGGCTTGAGGGGCGGAGCCCTGGAAGGCTGAAGAGGCTTGAGGGGCGGAGCCCTGGAAGGCTTGAGAGGCGGGGCCCTGGAACGCTCGAGAGGCTTGAGGGGCGGAGCCCTGGAAGGCTCGAGAGGCTTGAGGGGCGGAGCCCTGGTAGGCTTGAGAGGCGAAGCCCTGGAAGGCTCGAGAGGCTTGAGAGGCGGAGCTCTGGGAAGCTCGGAGGGCGGAGCTCTGGAAAGCTCGGGAGGCTTGAGAGATGGAGCCCTGGAAGACTCGAGAGACTTGAGAGGCGGAGCCCTGGGAGGCTTGAGGGGCGGAGCCCTGGTAGGCTCGAGAGGCTTGAGAGGCGGAGCCCTGGAAGGCTCGGAGGGCGGAGCTCTGGAAAGCTCGGGAGGCGGAGCTCTGGAAAGCTCAGAAGGCGGAGCTCTGGAAAGCTCGGGAAACTCGGAAGGCGGAGCTCTGGAAAGCTCGGGAAACTCGGAAGGCGGAGCTCTGGAAAGCTCGGGAAACTCGGAAGGCGGAGCTCTGGAAAGCTCGGGAAACTCAGAAGGCGGAGCTCTGGAAAGCTCGGGAGGAGGAGCCCTAGAAGACTCGAGAGACTTGAGAGACTTGGGAGGCGGAGCCCTGGAAGACTCGGGAGGAGGAGCCCTGGAAGGCTCGAGAGGTGCTGGCTCTAGGATGGGCACGACCACTGGCGCTGGCTCTTGGACCGGACCTGGCTACTGGCGCTGGCTCTTGACGGTCACGCTACTGGCACTGGCTCTGGACGGTCATGGCTACTGGCACTGGCTCTTGGACGGTCACGGCCACTGGCGCTGGCTCTTGGACGGTCACGGCTACTGGCACTGGCTCTTGGACGGTCAAGGCTTCTGGTACTGGCTCTTGGACGGTCGAGGCTTCAGGCACTGGCTCTTGGACGGTCGGGGCTTCACGCACTGGCTCAGGGATGGTTACGGCTACAGGCGCTGGCTCAGGGACGGTCGAGGCTACAGGCGATGGCTCAGGGACGGTCGAGGCTACAGGTGCTGGCTCAGGGACGGTCGAGGCTACAGGCGCTGGCTCATGGATGGTCGAGGCTACAGGCACTGGCTCATTGACGTTTGAGGCTAACGGCACTGGCTCATTGACGTCTGAGGCTACAGGCACTGGCTCGGGGACGGTCGAGGGCTCAGGCTCGCTCACAGTGACATGCGAGGGCTCTAGCTCGCTCACCGTGGCTGACGAGGACTCAGGCTCGCTCACAGTGACATGCGTGGGCTCTAGCTCGCTCACCGTGGCTGACGAGGACTCAGGCTCGCTCACAGTGACATGCATGGGCTTTAGCTCGCTCACCGTGACATGCGTGGGCTCTGGCTCGCAGACCGGGGCTGGCGCGGGCCGGGAGGCGGAAGCCCGTCTGCTGTCCCTCCTCCGGGCAGACGAAGTGGACCGTGCAGGCTCGATGACGGCAACAGGCGTGGGGGTTTGCACACTGACCGTAGGGGCTGGCGTGACAGGGAGAGCTAGGGACGACTGGAGAGTCACCGCCGTGGGAGGGGAGGCAGGATCCTCATCCACAACATCCACAGTAAGTGGCGAGCCGCATACCAGCAGCGTCTCCGCCACAAAATCACAGAGCGTCCAGCCGTGTGTGGCCGGTGGCAACCGCTCCTTCAGTGAGGGGTTCAGGTTACCCCAGAAGAAAACCACCAAGGCCGAGTCCGGGAAGTCGGAGATGTTTGCCAGCTCAAGGAAGTCACGGATGTGGTCCTCCATCGGTCGGTCCTCTTGCTTTAGGCAAAGCAGCTGGTAGTTTGCTTGCTGAACCGCTGGATCCATAGTGTGGTCTGTCGTTCTGTAACGAATGCAGGAGTGAAGGCAGACGAGGAGGTGCGGATCCAAAAGCAGGTTCTTTATTATAAATCAAAGTGAGGGCAAACAAACAGAAACAAAGAAATATCCACGAGGGGAAAACAACATGAACATGAAAAACATCCACAGGCAGGAGAAACAACCATAACATTCACGTGCAACAACATTCAACGACAGACCAGGACTAAACCAAAAACCAGGATATAAATACAAAAACATGGGAAAAAGGGGCCAATGAACAAACAGAACACAAACTAGGTGACAAGGTGATTAACAGAAACCAAAGGCAAATTAACAAGGGCAGGTGAAAACAATGAACAGTGAACACGAGGGAAAACAAGACTATGGAGGTACAAGGGTGACAAAAGTGAAAACTAAGGAATAACAAAAGTGACAAAATTACAAACAAAGGGCAACAGTGAGACAAGACAGGGTAACCGTTACACATTAATAACAAGGGTTTCTGAATATTACATACTGCTCCTTTAACTTCTCTGGTTAGTTTGATAGAAAGGCTTTGCAATGTCAAAATAGGGGCAAGAGGTTCCTGTTCAATACAAAGCCAGGGAGTGGCTCTCACAGGTGGAAGCGACCAATGAGCCAAATGTCTGAGACTGAATGAATAATAATTAAACAAAATATTGGGTAGGCCTAGTCCACCATTGTCAATCGGCCTATGTAATTTATGGAAGTGTAATCTGGAACGTTTACCATTCCAAACGAAAGATTTTGCTATGCTATCAATTGCCTGAAATACTGAAAAAAAAGAGAGGTGGACATCTATTGGGAGAGATTGAAGTAGGTAGTTGAATTTTAGTAACAATAAACTTCCCAGTCATAGATAAATATAAGGAAGCCCACCTGCTCACATCGCTCGAAACACTTTTTATTAAAGGGTCAAAATTAACTCTAAATCACACAGATGTGCTGGGAATAAAATACCCAAATTCTTAATTCCCTGTTTGGGCCAATGGAAGGCACCCGGTTGAAAAGACGTTACAGGGCAGTATGCTGTCAGAGCCAAAGCTTCGGATTTAGACCAATTAACTCTGTATCCTGAGAACTTAGAAAAGGAATGAATAATTCTGTGGAGGCTTGGCATAGATCTAGTAGTGTCGGAGACAAATAATAAAATATCATCTGTGTAAACAAAAAGCTTGTGCTCCACACCTCCTGCCACCACCCCTTGAAAATCCTCCTCCTTTCTTATCGTGGCTGCTAATGGTTCCAGGGCAAGGCAGAACAATAAGGGGGAAAGAGGGCAACCCTGCCAGGTGCCCCTATCCAGAATAAAATAATATAAAATTAATAAATTTTTTTGAATGTTGTCTATAACGTAACTTAATCCACCCAATAAAAGTATTCCCGAACCCGTACATTTCCAAAATCCTAAAAAGATAATCCCATTCTACCATATCAAATGCCTTTTCAGCGTCAAGCGAGATGACTCTTACACTTTGTCCTTTTTAAGAATCAGACCGGACTTGTGTCATTGTTGGCAGAAGCTTTCCATTCTTTAATGATTCCATAAAAACTTCTAGCAGTTAGTGTAGTTCTCTAGCATAAGATCAAAAAAATTCAGCAGCTAAGCCGTCTGGCCCCGCAGTCTTGCCTGTAGGCCAGGCTTAATTACCTCGCCAAGCTCCTCCCAATGTTATCTCAGAATCAAGAGAATGTTTTTTTTTTTGTCAGCCGTCAGTTTAGGAAATTCTAATGGTTCCACAAAGATTCTAATATCCTCTTCACTAGACAAAGAAGTGGAGCTATAAAAATCAAGATAGTGTTCTTTAAAAGCATTGTTATTATCAATGGCTGAGGTAAATATTTCACCATAAGCAGATTTCACTGAGGGAATGGTAAAAAAAGACTCTCTCTGTTTTATAAATCTAACCAGACATTTTCTTGCCTTGTCCCCCAAATCAAAGTATGACTGTCTTGCCCTGAATAGCTAAAACACCACCTTCCGTGCCATAATAGTATTATATCTGTATTTCAATTGGGTCAGTTCTCTGAGGCCATTAGACGATATTCGATGCTTCGGTTCTGCCTCTGCACCTTTAATATCCCCTTTCAATTCCACGAGTCTCTCTTTGGATTTTTTGGTTAATGGGGCATACTGTATGACCCGGCCCCTAAGAACCACCTAAAGTGCCTCCCAAGTCATACCCACAGAGGATCCGAAGACCATTTGGTCTCCATATTGATTTCAGCCTTTAACATTTGTTGGAAATTTTGGATTTTGCAAATGGTATACATTAAAGCGCCAACTAAATTATTTCCTTTTCTCCATATTGTGATCTGAGACAAAAATGTTTCCAATTGAGCAATGAGCAATTAATGAAATCAGGGACTTAGATATAAATTTTTTTTAGGGCTGATGAAAAAAATGGATAGTCCCTCCCAGTCGGCTTCAAAAGTCACTAAATATCTGTAAGACCAAGATTTGTTCACATTTTTGAAGCATCAGTGTTGCTCTAGGGGGCTTTCACACTTTTGTCTCACTATGGTCAAGGACTGAGTCCATCAAATGTTTAAAGTCTCCTCCCAATATTATATCATGAGGAGTGCCAGGCTTGCAAAATCCCTTCAACATCTATAAAAAAAAAGCCCTGATCATCAACGTTAGATGCATAAATATTAGCCAAAATAAGACTTTGCCCCTGATATCATCTAACAATAATGACTCCTAATTTATCTTTAATCGGTTTGAGACATTTTATTTGTAGATGTTTACTTATCACTATTGACACCCCTGCTCTTACTTGACCCAGCACTAAAGTAAACATGCCCACCCCATATCCTCCCAAATTTGTTTCAGCTGGGAAAGATGCATTTCTTGAAGAAACACTATATCATATTAATCCACTCATATTAACATTTTACATTTTGACATATAAGAAAAAATAGCTTGTGTGTCAAGAACAAGATTATAAAGACCACATTCCAAAATTGGTGCAACCAACTAAATCCAAACATCCCCCAGGACCAAACAAATAGAAAAAATATAAACATGTGCATTAACCCTGCGCACGTCAGCGCCAATTGGTGTCCGAACCTCTAAACTCAAACAGTCCATGCACACCTACAAGGTCTCCCACAACAACTTTGCCATACTTAAGTCTGGTGTTTCTGCACACATTTTGTAAAATAGAATTACATGCCAAAAGATAATCTATTAAACAAACTTCAGCCAATAGGCGGAATAAACACAGAGCATGTAGATTCATCCATAAAACTGTCCTGAATGTTTGTTATCTACAAAAGAAAACTCCAACCGCTAGGCGGAACCAGCACAAAAAATGTGCACCGTTTCCTCAAACAGTCAAGTGAATGTTCAGTGAGCCTCTCCACTCAGCTGCAACATGAGTACAACAACTCCATTGACTTAATGAAGGACATCACTTGCTGTGGGCATATTAATGTTTTATGGCCATCCTTAGCATCTATTCTCAATTTGGCTGTGAATATAAGTGCAAAAGTGATCTTCTGTTGATGTAAAAGTTTCTTGCATTCCTCGAATCGATCACGTTTCTCTCTTGTCGAATTCACAAAGACTGGGAACAGGAAAATGCTGTGTATTTTCCAAGAAAGCCTTCCTTTACTCCTCGCCTCACGTAACACATGATCTTTATTGGATGATCTCAGAAATTTGGCCAGAACTAATCACGGCCTGCGTCCCTCTGTGGATTGCTGAGCAAAAATCATGTGGGCTTGCTCGATTTCCATCTTATAGCCTGCTATTTTGAGCACATTCGGAAGGAGCCCATCCAGGAATTTCACCATATCCTGCCCCTCTTCACCCTCAGGATTTCTAACGATACGGCCGTTATTCTGCCTGCTACGGTTCTCTGTGTCCTCCAGCTTTTCCCAGACATGCCCCAAATCCACCTTGGTTGCTAGTGGATTAGCAGATAACTCCCTCTCCTATGACTCCAGATAATCGATCCATTTCTCGACATCCCCCACTCTTGTAATCACCTCAGTGAACTTTGCCTCCATGGCAGTGATTGATCAATGTATCACAGCAAGATCCTACAAGTCAGCAACGACCTTCGTCAGCATTGCTGACATGTTCAGCATCTCTCGCCGCATTTCCCACACTTCCCCTGCTAAGTTGACTCCCAGGCTTGTGGCCTGCTCAGGGGTATCAGCTTGAGCATGTGAGTGTCTAAAACTCACCGTCTTAAAATAGCAATGTGCGCAGAGCTCGCCATTCACACGTCTGATCCTCACATGGCTTCACATGACTGCCGATTCACTCATTTTCAATGTCCATGACAGTTTATATGGATTAAGATAATAAAGATGAGATGTGATGTTGTATTTTGTTTTTTGTTTTGTCTTTCATTTTCAATGTCAAAGGCAGTTTTGGATTACCGTAATTTCCGGACTATTGAGCACACCTGAATATAAGCCGCACCCACTGAATTTTAAATAAAATATTATTTTGAACATAAATAAGCCGCACCTGTCTATAAGCCGCAGGTGCCTACTGGTACATTGAAACAAATTAACTTTACACAGGCTTTAACGAAACACGGCTTGTAACAAAAATAAATAGGCTTTAACGAAACACGGTGTGGCAGCGGGGGCGTGGTCAAGCGCCCGTCCGGGAGAGAAAAGCGGTAAGGGCGCTTACATCAAGTGCTGAAAACTGTCACACTGGTGCCTGTGTGACAGTTTTCCCAAGAAGGACACGTGAAGCAGGGCACTTGACGTTCCAGGTAAGGCTTTTAATGGCCACAGCAATGTTTACAATCAATTTTATAAAGTTTCTCAATTCTTGGACTTCTATGCGCCAACACTAGACTGACGTGTGTGTGTGCGTGTGTGTGTGTGTCTGTCTGTCACTCACTCACTCACTCACTCTCTCACACTCTCTCTCCCTGCTGCCTTTTTATGCCGCTCTCCCCACGCTTACTGAAATTAGACACAGGTGTTAGACATTAGCTCAGGTGTAAGTGCCCTTACCGCTTTTCTCTCCCGGACGGGCGCTTGACCACGCCCCCGCTGCCACACACGGCTTGTAACAAAAAATAAAAAATTTGCAGTAAACAGTAGCCTAGCAAGAAAGTCATTGGTCACTATCTTCCTCCTCTTGTGCACATGAAACCACTGAAGTCATCTCCTTCGGTGTCAGAGTTGAATAGCCTCAGCTTTAGTTGTCTTTTTGCACTGAGTCAATTCATCACGCTGCTGTTTCCAACGTCTCCCGTGCAGGAGCTCTATTTCCTTTTCCAACAGCCAGATCAATCGCCTTCAACTTGAAAGCTGCATCATATGCATTTCTCCGTGTCTTGAGGGTGACAAAATGACTACCGTAATCAGAATGATGGGAAGTTTGAGCGCGCTCGATTTCATCTAAACAGTAAACAAAAAAATTTGTTTGACCTTAACCCGTTCAGCAATTTCATTGGTCTAATGAAAGCTTCATGCCGCCAAAAAACTGAGCACGTCACAGAATGTTTTTTTTTTTTTTAAATAAAATTTGAAAGCGGGAAAAATCCATATATTAGCCGCATCGTTGTTTAAGCCGCGAGGTTCAAAGCGTGGGAAAAAAGTTGCGGCTTATAGTCCGGAAATTACGGTAAGTCATTTTATTTGTATAGTGCTTTTCACAACACACATTGTTTCAAAGCAGCTTTACAGAATATAATGTATTGACAGAAAATGAAACTGTGATATCTGTAAAGTATTGAGTCATCAATGTGTAGTTGGATTAGAAATTACTGTAAATTGTGTATAAAAATAAGTAATTCAATAATAAATGTATTTATAACCACAGTGAGCAAGCCAAAGGCGAAAAAACTCCAAAAGATGATTGCTAATGGAGAAAAATAGCATTGGAAGAACCATGCTCCGTGTGGGGGCCAGTTATTCACATCATGAATATAATGGCAATATTAGTTATTTGTTTGCAGTGCAAGTCATGGTTTACAATTAGTAAACTAAGTAAGTGTTAAGGGCCAGTGTTTAAACAAAGATTTTGTATGAACTGTAAGATTAATGACTATAGTCTTTTGAAGTTCACATAGATGGATTGTCCTTTGTTAGTTGGCTAATGAAGGCTTTTGTTGGCAATTCATCGATAATCTATGTATTCCATTTTAAGAGTGTAGTCCATCATTAGACCAGGTGATGCAGGCAGAGATGAGTGAGGTGCATTGCAGTTCAAACGGCAGGTCATTTCGGTGAAGTCTATCCTAAATCCAAGGTTCAGGCAGTAGCATATGAAGTATCCCATGTCTTTTGGTTGGAGTTGATCAGTTCATCCCCTGAAGTAGTAGACTGAAGTGATGTCTGGCTGGCACCGGCTGCATTTAGTCGTCAGGGCATTTTTCTGGATGGATTGTCCTTAAATTCTTATTTACACAGACAAAGTGGTAGCAGTCTGCTAAATAGGACCTAAACCAAGCTAATGCAAGTCCACAAGTGCCAACATAATGCTCAAGCTTATTCAAGAGAATGTTGTGATCTATGGTGTCGAAGGCATCACTAAGATCTTAAAGCACTAGAAGAGAAATGCAGCCACGACCAGTCATTTGTAAATCTGATAATTGATGTCTCTGTAATTGATGTCTCTGATGGGGCCTAAACCCTGAATGAAATTGATCATATATACTATTTCGCTGTAGAAATGAACATAGTTGGAAGGTCACTACCTTTTCAAGTATTTTCAACATAAACAGTAGGTTTGAAATCGGTCTATAAATAGCCAATAGCTAACAAAAAAAACAAAGGCTAAACCTATCATAAACTCCCACGGGGTTGGGGTTAACAGGACAGGTGAGGCAAATTAACTAATAATAAGCAAAAATGGAGGCGGGTACAAAGTGAGACAGAGAGACACACGGTGATACAGAAACAAAACAAAGCCATGTGCTGTCACAAGACAGCAAAACAACCGAATGCATGAGCGCACATCGCCAAGACAATAAGGCAATATACGCCCATGCCATTCGACAAACAAGATGAGAGAATGCGTAGCAACGGCAAAAAAAAAATTATGCAAATGCCAGCGTGATGCAATGCACACCCGTCTTCATGAGACAGACAAATTATTAACACAAGTGCATGCTGCCAAGATGACATAAGCACGATGCACCCATGTCAGTAACAGACAGACATGGAGCACGAGTGTGTTTCCAACACAGACCGTTACCGAACCAGACAAGAAGTCAGGATCCAGACACTGTGCTCCGACATGAAACAAGACAGACTGAAGAGCGCACGGCAGGGCATTTTGTGCATTCACACAAAGACAGACAACAAAACTTTAGACAGACATGGGACGATAATGCCATGGTCTTGTCAGACAAAAAAACACAGGGTGACAGGACAACATGTTGTGGCTTTTGATGTTTCTAAGTTTTGTTAGCTCTTCATGACCTATGGATTCTAGGATTAAAGTTGCTCATGAGGAAAATCATGAGACACTGTTTTCTGAGGTACTGTGACAGACAATTGCATAATTCCAATTTTATTTCTGATGATTTCAATTTTACCAGTAAAGAAATTCATGAAGTCATTGCTATCGTGCTGCAATGGAATATCTGGTTCAGTTGAGACTTTATTCCTGACCAGTTGAGCCACAGTACTGAATAAGACACTATCCTTCCATGCGTGGCAAAATACCTCTAATTTTTTATTCTTCCACTTGCGCTCTATTGTCCGAGCTGCTCTCTTAAGAGTGTGATCATTGTACCATGTTGCAGGGATTGTTTCTTTAATTTTCTTTAAACGAAGGGGGTGACACTATCAAGAGTGCTAGAGAAGATGGTATTTTCATTTTCTGTTATTACATCAAGTTCTTCTAGACTTTTTGACTTATAGAGTATATGAGATAAATCTTTAGATGATGGCGTAGATTGAGTAATATTAGCTGATCTCAGCATACAAAAGATGAGGTAATTATCTGAGATGTCATAGCGCTGCTGAAGAATTTCTATAGAATCAAAATCACCTCCATATGACAGAATTAAATCTAGCATATGATTATGGTGATGAGTTGGTTTTGTCACATTTTGTGACTCGAAGAGAGTTCTATGCACAGTAAACACTAAATCGTGGAGTGGTGGCGGCGTAGTGGCTAAAGCACAGGGCTGGTAATCAGAAGGTCGCAGGTTCGATCCCCACGGCCACCACCATTGTGTCCTTGAGCAAGGCACTTAACTCCATGTTGCTCCAGGGGGATTGTCCCTGTAATAAGTGCACTGTAAGTCACTTTGGATAAAAGCATCTGCCAAATGCATAAATGTAAATGTAAATCTGATAGAAAATTTGCAAATTCATCAAGGAAATCAGAATACAGCCCGGGTGACCTATATACTTTAGCTTTTTTAGATTTGTTTACTTATATCTGACTGTGTCACATTAAGCATTATTACTTCAAGACTTAAACTTATATACTGTCCTCCTGATTAATACCAACATTTTCACTGTAAACTGTAGCAACACTACCTCCTCTACCCTTCAGACAAGGCTCATGTTTATAACAATAATCCGGAGGAGTACATTCATTTAAACGAATACATTCATCTGGTTTAAGACAGGTTTCAGTCAAACAGACCACATCCAAATTATGATCTGTAATAATTTCCTTTACAATTGGTGCTTTGTTTGAAAGAGATCTTATGCTTAGTAGCCCTACCTTTTATATTATTTTTATCTTATTTAATCCCCCCCCCCCCCCAAGTTTTACCCCAATCAAATTTTTTGTAAATGATTTAGTGAGGGATTTGTGTTTGCTAGTACTAGAAACAGACACAGTCTCTATGATATAGCTAGGTGATACTGTCTCTATGTGTTGTAGTTTATTTGACCTGTGTGACAAGGCAGCTAGCAGACGTTTGGATTAACCAGTTTGTCTGCTTCCTGACCTGGGCCCCACTTAGTCAAATACTATAATTATTAAGACTATGAGCCATGGAGGATGAGGGATGGAGTCTTTCTCACTTTAGCAGGTCAGGTCTTCCCCAAAAACTCTTCCATTTGTCTATAAATCTAATGCTATTCTCTGGACACCACTCAAACATAAAGTATTATGATTATAAAGATGACATTTGTATTCTATTGTTTTTGTTTTGTTCAGTTTTGTTTCATTTTGATTTGTTTTGTTCTTTATTTAATTTTCAATGTCCATGGCAGTTGTGGATTAAGGTTATAAAGATGAAACGTGTTTTGTTTAGATTTTTTGTTTTGTTCATTTTTGATTTCATTATTTGATTCGCTCATTTTCAATGGCCATGGCAATTGTGGATTATGATAATAAAGATGACATGTGTTTTGTTTTGTTGGTTTTTTTTAATTGTTTTTTATTTATTTATTTATTGTTCTCTCATTTTTAATATCCATTGCAGTTGTGGATTAAGATTATAAAGATGAAATGTGTTTTTATTTTTTTATGTTTGGGTTGAGACTATTTATAAGACTAATGGCACAAGGAAGTTTTTTACATGCTTTGTTTAATCTGGAAATAAATTTGCCATTCATAGCTTTGTTAATCATATGCTAAATAATACATATTCACAAAACTTTGCTTCTTCCAATTTAGATGATTTAGTAATCATTTAGCAGGCACTTTTATTCAATAAGTCCTATAGTAAACTTACAATACACTGTGACAACAACCCTGAAACAGGCTGGGCATAAGTGAATTCATCAATGGCACAATAATGATGCGTGGCACACTCCTTGTGGAAATCGAGCTAGCAGCCTTCTGATTAGTGAAACCCCTGAGCTTTAACCACTATGCAACCCCAAGTCATAAGGAAACCACTACTTTTCTGTGGTTAGAAAATAAAACTCATTACTCTTGTAGATACACTACACAAACTCATTCAGACATGCATGTCCACTTGTTAATTGCATTATTTCTTGTGTCAGTACATTGGGATGTGATCTGTAATGGGGTACCACAGAAACCACAGCACAGCATCTCTTAGCAATGTCAAATGAAAAAGTTTTTGAAGAAGCCTTAGAGGTTTGGGACACTTGGTCATTAAGCATATATGATGCTTGTTTGACCATCAATCATGGCATAGATGATCCCTTGGCTCCCAGTCATAATTGGTACATTCGATTGAGGGATACTGGCCCATATGTTTCTAGTCCAAGTATCACTGTTGAACATGTGGAAGTAGTGTAGTCCAGCCACAGCAGGTGGACATTTAAGAGACATCAATAGGGCAACATGTTTCATGGAAATTGCTAGACTCACATCCTTGGTAAGAAGAATTATGAATGAATAATGTATGAATTGGATGGATGGATATACAGTATGTCAGTGTAGGTAGGCATTTGTTTGTTTATTTCTCCATTTACTGTACCCATTGCACTCAGGTTTTGATTATTTGCATGATATCATTATTTCACTCCCACTCTGCTGTGTAATTAAAACCAGCCATTGATTCAGGCATTAAGTTTTGCTGCATATTTATGAGGCGGGACTGTTTGAAATTAAGGTAGACTGAACAAATCAATCATTTCCATCTTACTGCAAGTGCTTCGATTAGTACAGCAATATGCAATTTTGGTATCATAGCAACAGGCCAAGTACAACCATATGCTTTGATTTTTCAGTTTCAATTATTGAACTGCTCATTGATGAAGGCAGTGTAGACAGATTTGTTGCAGTCAAGTTTTTACCCTTTTTTAACACTTATGGATAAGTGATCAAAGTTACAGATTTAGTCACCTGCTTTTAGGTTGATCCTTTGACATGTTAATTTCCTTCAAATCATTTGCAAACTTGAACACAACAATGACTCCATTTGACAATTATGGAACCATGTGTTGACTACATTATTTCTTCATCAATTCATATTTTATATCATAAACAGTAATTGATTACCTTAAAGGTGAATTTAGTTTTTTAAATCCCAACCATTCTTTTCTATATAATGAAAGTGGATGGGGACTGGGGGTTTTCAAGCTCCTAAATAGAGCTGGGACGATTCATCGACGTAATCAACGTCATCGATTACAAAAATACGTTAATTTGCATAACATGCCTCGGTGCGTCGCAATGGAATAATTAAAATGACATCATCAGGTTTAAGCATGGATTCCCAGAAGAACAAACTGCAGCTAAAAAATTTTTTGCCAGAGACCCAACGATGTGGTGCGGTGTAAGATATGCAAATTGGAAATGGCTTATCAAAGCTGTACAACCGCCATGAACGAACACTTGAAGCGAAAGCATCCCGGATCGCTTGTCAAGACGGCGGCACCGTAAGTCCTGTTTATGTAAACGGTCCTGGTCGCCGCTCCGATTGGAACTCGAACCAGTATCTCCGGCGTGGGAGGCGGGTGCGCTAACAAGGAGGCTAAAGGCTACAGCCTCTAGCGTCAGTCGCTATTGCACCACTTGAGGTCAGGAGAGTGAGGCTTACACACTGCAAAGCTATCTACCAGCTGGCTCCCGCTAAACTCACTAAAACCTCCCCTAAACCTCACTCCCATCCGGGTCACGGCACCATTGTAATCGGTCCTGGTCGCCCCGCTCCGAACGGGACTCGAACCAACATGGGAGGTGGGTGCGCTAACAAGGAGGCTACAGCCTCTAGCGTCAGTCGCTAGTGCACCACTTGAGGTCAGGAGAGTGAGGCTTACACACTGCACAGCTATCTATCAGCTGGCTCCCGTTACATTTACTTTTTGTCCCCACCCACCCAAACATGATATAGTATTACAACACGTGTTTCTGTTAGTAGTAGTCACTTAAAATATATTTTCGAAATGTTTCCTCATCGCCCCCATGTTAAAAGTAATTTCTGCACCGCGAGTATATTTTGCACTATGCGACCAAAAAACGGCTGTTATTAGCCACTGGCAAGTACATTTCACTCACCAGTGATAGAGTTGTGTAGTGTACGAGGCCCCTTTACTGAATAAAAAGCAGTTGATTAAGAAGCTGGATTCAGCCTAGTCTTTCCCTGCATGATGTCTCATGAGCGTGGAGGAAAAGCACTTGTGTCTCATTCAGTTGAGCATCTCAGGAAGCCACACGGACATCACAACAGTAGCTCTCTT
The DNA here is from genome assembly GCF_025860055.1 of Xyrauchen texanus. Lineage (NCBI taxonomy): Eukaryota > Metazoa > Chordata > Actinopteri > Cypriniformes > Catostomidae > Xyrauchen > Xyrauchen texanus. The sequence goes on along the minus strand of NC_068316.1, from coordinate 26,051,165 downwards.
GAGAGCGTGTAAAGATGAACCGCTTGTCAAGCGCTCTGATGAGCACGCCGTCTACAGAGGTGTGCGCAAAACTCCTGCGAAAATATAAACATGGTATAAACAAATTCGTTTTGTGAACGCAAAGTGCTCCAGTTTCACTTTACAGCCATGTAATGTCAAATATCCGTGGTCATTGTGGGTTTATTCACACAGTGAGAGAGAGGAGATGCCCTGCTCTATTTCTGTGGAGATGATCAAATGCAAGAAACAGAATCTCAAAGTCTTCCCTCATGAGAAATAAGGGCTTGTGAGTTAACCAGAGAGCCTTAAAATAATGTATGAAAGCGAAGAATTTAAGGCAGATATATTTTACTGTTGCATAATATAATATAATATAACAGCTATACAGGTTGCTGGGTTACAAAAGAAGCAAAAGAAAACAAAACATTGAAAGTTCAATGGATCAAAAGTAAATCGGACAAATGAGAGAGATATTTTAGTTATTTAGACATATTTAGATAATTAAAATATTATTTTATCATTTTATTTGACTATCATTCATATGTTTTTGAAGCCTGGAAAGGAAATCATATACCCTTATTTTATTATATGACCCAATCTAGCACACGTAGTGAGTTTTTATGGTAATTAATCATCATAGTCCTAAAACAGTAATCATAGTCATAATCACAATTATTTGTTTGACAATTAATTGTCAGCCAAATTTCACAATCGTGACCCCTAATTTTCCTACCTTGTGAGTTGTTTTGTCAAAAATGTTTCTTTTAATGAGAGTTGATTAAGAATGCACAAGTTTTAGTTAATCCTGTTAGAAAAACATTTGTGTTACTCAAATTGCACTAATTGTACTGTAAAATAATTTTATGTTGGACTGCTAAACTCATGGTTGCACAATGAAAGTGACATGAATTTTACAGTTTGTTTCATTTATTTTGTTGTTGGATTGCTAAATGTAGATTGTGCTGTCCTTTTACTTGAATTGAACACGTTTCTTTCTTAAAATCTCTCAAAAATAAAATTAAAGCATGTCTATAGATGGATAATGAGACTATGCAGTTTGTTCAATGCATGAACCTGGTAAATGAATCAGTGAAATGTAGAAGAAGAAAAAAACCTCTCTTTCTTCTAACATAATAAAATAATTTCATAAGTACTTCCCAGTCTTATGCAATATGTCACATTGCATTTGCAGAAATTTTCTCTAAGAGTAAACCAGTTGAAAAGGTCATGCCCTAGACCGTAAGCTGTTCTAAATTTGGATGGTTCACTGCTCTTTATCTGGTAATAGTTTGCAAGATATTGTCTATTTGTGTGGTACTCAAAGGAATGAACAGAATGAATATGTCACAGTGAGTGTGGGAGTTTCATGTCCCTAGGCAGCTGGTGAAAAAGGACCAGAGTGCAGCCAGACGGAGCAATCACCCCGCCATAGCCAAGACACACTAATTGAGATGTAACAAGTTTGTAAATGAACCTAGCATGCTAATATATCCGTTCATCCATTTTAGGTTTTAGTTGCAGCCTCAGAGAGGTGTAACAATTAATTAAATGTATTAAAACAGAGTTCTACTTCATAAGAGGTAGTACGCAGGGAGGGAGGGAGGGATGGGGGGCAGCCTTATGGTGGATAGCTAGTTTTAACTGTTATATGCTGGTCTAGCTGGTATCCCAGCATGGTGTTTAGCTGGTTTAGTTGTTCAACCAGCTGGTCTCCAAGCCTGACCAACTGAAAAGTGTCCTAAACCAGCAAAGCAGACTAGCCTGGCTTGGTTGGGAATAGGGTTGTGCACAGTTACCTGTTGTAATGTTCAGACAGGGCTGAACATTACATCTGGCATACTGGGCATTTTCCTGGTGTGCCTACGCACTTTGGGGCCAATCAGGGGAGGACTGGTCATCAGGAGAACCAAGGGGTCCAGTGGGTCAGGCTCGAAACGGGACTAATGGGCCACGATAAGCTAAAATGAGCCACTGTGTTATGCAGAACGGCACCACAAAACGGCGCCAAGATATGCATAAAAGGACAACCCCCAATTTTTGGGCCAGTTGCTATGTAAAATACCAGACCTATTTCTATTCTCAGTCCAGTCCTGTATTCAGATAACAGTGAGGGTCCACAAAGCGTTATTCGTCGGGACTCTGGGATATATAATGTTTCTTACAATGGATATGTGTCAAACACTACTCAAAATAGCAGGGACTGAAGTGCACAGTGAACTATGAGCCTAAATGGCACAACACATAGATCTTCAAATGATAATATCACTCACATTAAATTCAGACAAAAATAATCAAACTGTCACTGCCTAAAACATAGTATTCTTAGCCAATGAAAAATATGTAATTGAAGTGCCAAAACTGATATGTGCTCTGCCCAGGTAGGTTCACGTTTCCATGAGGAAGCAAATGCTAGTAGTATTGTCATGTGCGTGGAGTTAGACTGCTGCAAGGAATGAAACAGAACGCAGTTGTCTCGAGATGTGTTTTTAATAATAAGTTATTTTTAATCTTGAAAAGATGTCTAAAAATGCGCCGGTCCTGTATGAGACACTGAAAAAGAAAATGGTAAGATACGGCACAATGGTTAAAGGCGACCATCCAGTGAGTGTTTAGACAGAAAAACAATATAAAAATGCACATGCGCACAAAAACACATTTGAACAGCCACTAACGTTCCTACACAAACAATGAACCCAAACCTGGTGATTTGTCAGGTACCGTCAGGCTTGGATCGGGTTGAAAACCTCTGTTGCTCATGTATGATAACTGAATAGTGATTTTGGTATTCAAATATTTATAAATGACCGAATAACGATCTGCGCACATTCCTAGTTGGAAGAACCACCTTAGACTGGTTCAAGCTGTTTTTATCAGCAGTAAACTTTTTAATGTCATTCCATGTCAATGAAAGTTATTTATTTTTTTATTTTTTTACATTATTTTTTGGTACTCGTCAAAGCGGAATCATACACATTGCTGAAAACAATCTTTAATTTGGAGAGGATTAAAACAAATGGCAGCAGAGGAAGTTTTGCTAAAGTGGAACTTGACATGGATTAGTTTTTATCCAGCGTTTAGAGGAGGTTAAGTCACATTGTCAACCTCTCATGAATAATTAGCTGTACTTGCTGCTGCGGTTTATAAAAGGAAATTAGCTGTCGTCCTCCTCTAAGCAAAGGACAAAATGAGTGCGGTACGACAAAAAAGACTCCAGAGGACAGAGGAATGAGATTGAGATAAATGAGGACGCTGTCAGCCTGTAACGCTGGCACTGACAAAGACGATGATGTGTGATGAACCCAAGTACATTTTATTTACAAATGTGATATCCAAAAAAACATAACTCCAAACAAAAACATGAACTTGACTAAATTTGACTTGAACAAAACATAAACACAAACGTGACTTGACTTAACATGACTAGACATTGTGACGTTACACAAACAATACCTGACACTGAACAATGGCAAACATGAGGGTATTAATACATGGACAAGGGTAACAAGACCACCAATGAACAGACAGAACTATAAAAAAGATAACAAGACTAATAAACTAAAACCAATGACAAACTAGAACTGATAAAGAGATAAGACAATGAACCAATGAAAACAAGACACATGAACATGGGGGAGAACAAGATATCATATGACCAGGAAACAGGAAAACATATGACATGAAACCACATGACCGCCACAGGAACAGGAGCTAAACTTAAAAATAAAAGTTGTGAATACAAGAACAAAACACATAAAACCATGACACAGCCAAGATTGTAGCGCAGGTCAATGTTTTGAGTTCACAGGACTTAAATTAAATGGAGCTCGCCACAGATTGCTAATTGGGTAATTTGGTAATTTTAGAGGATAACTTTTTAGATTATCCTAAATTCAGTCTTAGTGCAATGGACCACATTATGCAGTTAATGCAATAAACACCTTGGGGTATTCGAGGTAGCAAATTGTTTCAATGTTAAATTACTTTCTACTATCTCAGTTAAATGTGCAAAGAGTAACTGGAAGATGAACTGTTCATAAACACTTTTCGCCCTGTTCCTTATACAATTATATATACATCAAAATACTTCCCAATACTACATATTTTGGATATCTCCCTAATCAAACACACCTGATTCAACTCATCAACTCATTAGCAAAGGCTCCAAGACCTGAATTGGGTGTGTCAGGGTGATATACAAAATGTGCAGTGTTGAGGGGGCCTCCAGGAACAGGACTGGGAACCACTGGTCTAGTGCATGAATTTAATGATCAATACATTTGAATGTTTGCATTGCACAACCAACTACATTTTCAAGCTTGTTCGAGTGTGATCAAATTGCGTGGAAGCTGAACTGATAGAGTGTTGCACTTAAACTGAAATAGACCTGGGTATTAGTCGAAATTTAAAGTGAAAGTAAGCATTACAAAATAACATGATTGCTTCCTTTGCTTTTTATATAAGACTATATGATAGGTTTAGGGTAGGGAGGTATAGTTTTTGTTGATAAAAAACTTGATAAAACATTAGACTTTAAGGTGGAAATGTATGCAGGAAATGTTCCCACTCCTAGAAAGATATCACTTAAATAAGTGTCCTGAGATTTCTCACTGATCTCTGTGACAGCACCACACTTTGTAAACAGCAAACAAAGTTTTGTCTGCAAGTCGCGGCATTTGTTGTTTTTGCATGTCAATCATTTTGCATGGTCTTATTGTGTTGTAATTGAAGCAGATCGTGGAGGCTTAATGCCATATTCAGATTCATAGTTGTCTGTTGAGGACGCTCTTTTGCTACTGTTTTACAACCATGGGAAGACGCACTATGCTGCTTTTCTGTTAGTTGTCGGACTCAGCGGTATCTTTAATGTGCTGGGTTTTGGAAAGAAGGGTGTGAATAATTCAACGAAACAGTCTTGTGGAAGAAGACTTAAACAACTGTTTTTTTTTTGGTCCAAGTCATCAATTTCAAAAACATTTTGTTTTCTAATTAAATTTTTGTTTTATAATTAAATAAATGAATGTGGTGGCACACTTAATTAATTTAAAACATTTAAGATTTTTTTAATCATGAGAAACATTTCTGTCATGCGTTTCAAAACTGGTAGTGTACACCAAGATGCACTCTCAAGGATGATCCTGACTTGCAACCTGGTCAAAAAGCTTCCTCAAATGTGTGTGCTTCTGGTGTTTCAGGAGGGCAATAGTCCTCCACAATCTCCTGCAAATTCACATTCAGATTTGTTTCCATTCTGGTGTGGAAAGCCCATTTTTGACAATCCAATCAGTTCCTGATGGATAAAATCAATTCCAGACCCACATTTTTTTTTGTCATTGATTATCCTGCTTTACCTGAAAATATATCACATTTCAGGTGCAAAATGGGTTATGAAGGCTGTTTCATGTTGACTTGACCGACACGCCTGTCTGCGAGACTATTTCTTATCCCTCTAAATTCCAGCCAAATTTTCCATTCAAGTGACTTCTGGCTTCAATCAGAAATTCTGTATATCTATTGCAAAATCCTTTGACCATATAGCACTGCTAAGCCCCAGTGTGTGCTTTTGCACACAGCAGGCCTGCTTTCCATTCTAGTCACCTAGTCGATCAGTTTTGTATGCAGTGCCACACATCATTACAAGCGGGGCTGACCCTAAGACCGGGGAGATCCTGATGCGGTGTCCGTGGCCTATACGCTCCTCCAACCTCTACTGGGCTTTTCCCGTGACCATTTCTCCTTAGCATAAGATATCATACTTGAAGTCATGGGAAAGTGCCGACTGCATCTCATCATTTGCATGAATAAAACAAGTGCTACAAAAGTTATTTGCCCTCAATCATATTGTTCGACCATTTAATAATGCATGCAAGAGGCACGCTTCTTTTCATCTGTGTTTCTGGTCGGCAGTGTTCCAGGTTGATTTATTCAGCACAGCGATAGACCTTAAATATTAAGATAGAAGTGTACAACACGTTGGCTGATGCATGCAGTAGTGGTGAACATAAATATGAAAGAGTTATTTAGTTGAAAAAATGTTGGTCTGATGAGGTATGGCAAGGCAACATTTAAAATTAAGACACACACTGGCGGTCAGAGGTTTGGAATAATATACATATTTCAATTTTATGGAAAGAAATTGGTACTTTTATTCACCAAAATGGCATTCAACTGATCACAATGTATAGTCAGGACATTAATAACTTAAAAACTTACTATTACAATTTGAAAACATCTTCAGAACTTCTTAAACTACTTCAAAGAGTTCTCGTAAAAAAATCCCCCGCATGCAGCAATGACAGCTTTGCAGATCCTTGACATTCTAGCTGTCAGTTTGTCCAGATACACTTCCTGTAGCACTTGCCATAGATATGTGTGTCTTGTCGGGTGTATAATCACAACCCAGCTCCGCCCTGTCACATCCCATAACACTCTTTTCCAATTATCTGTTGTTCAATGTCTGTTTCTTTGCCCACTCTAACCTTTTCTTATAGTTTTTTCTGTTTCAAAAGTGTCTATTTCTTTGCTGTTCTTCCCTGCACCCCTGAGTTTTCACTTTACTGTTGTACATGAAACTTGTGTTGTGTTGTGTTTAGTTGTACATCTGGCCTTCCACATCTCTTTCTGTCCTTGTTAGAGCCAGTTGTCCTTTGACTGAAGACTCTAGTGTACACCTTTGTATAAAATCTTCAATTTCAAGCATTGTGTAACCTTATTCCTCAAAACAATGATTGACTGACGAGATTCTAGAGAACGCTGTTTCTTTTTTGTCCTTTTTTACCTAATATTGAACTTTAGACATGCCAGTCTATTGCATACTGTGTCAGCTCAAAAACAAACACAATGTTAAGCTTCATTTAACAAACCAAATAGCTTTCAGTTGTGTTTTATATAATGGCAAGTGATTTTCTAGTACCAGATTAGCAATTTAGCATGATTACTCAAGGATAAGTTGTTAGAATGATGGCTGCAGGAAATGGGGCCTGTCTAGATTTGATCAAAAATTACTTTTTTCAAATCGTGAAACATCAGCAATGTCCTGACTATACTTTGTGATCAGTTGAATACCACTTTGGTGAATTAAAGTACCAATTTCCTTCAGAAACAGCAAAATCTGTACATTATTCCAAATTTTTGGCTGCTAATTTACATATACACCAATCAGCCAAAACATTAAAACTATCTGCCTAATATTGTGTAGTTCCCCCTCATGCCACCAAAACAGCACCAACCCACAACTCAGAATAGCATTCTGTGATGCTATTCTTCTCACCACAATTGTGCAGAGTGGTTATCTGAGTTACCATAGACTTTGTCAGTTCGTACTAGTCTGGCCATTCTCTGTTGACCTCTCTCATTAACACAACATTTTCATCTGCAGAACTGCTGCTTACTAGATGTTTTTTGTTTGTGGCACCATTCTGAGTAAATTCTAGAGACTGTTGTGTGTGAAAATCCCAGGAGATCTGCAGTTACAGAAATATTCAAACCAGCCCGTCTGCACCAACAATCATCCATGCGAATATCTTCTCAGCCAATCGTGTGGCAGCAGTGCATAAAATCATGCAGATATCTGATCAACCATCAGAATGGAGAAAAAAAATTATCTCTGGTTTGGTCTGCTCACTTAGTGGAAAGGAGCAGGGAAGCCGCCTGGACAAAGGCTTTGGTACAATGATACTAGTCAACATGAAACATTGCTTTCATGCTCTCATCCACACCAGTGGGTTTAGAGAGAACAGTTTTTAATCTAACAGCCATTAAAACAATACCAACCAATTGGTCAGTGATCATTGGATTGTCAACTCTCTTCCTGTGTTAAAAACTGGGACGTGAGGGAAGATGCATGTGGGTTATAAAACCTGCCAAAGGTGTAAGGGGAAGCCCATCCTGCAGCCAAACCAGTTTCTTCTAGTGGCATGCCCTTTGCACATATTCCTGGTGGAATGATATTTAAAACCCATGGGACACTGTATGCCTTGCTAATTATAAGCAAGTACAATGGCATCCATGACCCAGTGGGAAATGTTTTGCTTGGAGATGGTCAACCCCTGTGAATGGCCTCCAAAGCAAACAAAGCATTGTTCAGACACCTTGATCTGATTTGTTCAGTGACTGTATATGCATAATGCCCTAACAGGGCAAAGCATGTGTAGACTTTTAACCTCATCCGACTCAAAGGGAGGAGGGGAGAATGCCAGCACTTTGGGCACATAACCCTCTCTGGGCTTGAAAATGGCCTTTGACAGGCCTGGTCAGAACTCCATACAAGAGTTGTTGACCGAAAAGACCTGAAGGTTCCCGATGCATTTGACTGATGCCAAGGTGAGTAGCAGTAAGGTCTTTAAAGAGAGTATGAAAATGCAAAAACGTCTGCACTCTTAAAATACTTTTAAGGTCAAACAGGAGATAAAAATAGTACAAAAGTTTCGGCTGTCTGCTTTCGTCAGTGTCAAACTTCAAAGAGAGTATGCATAAGCTTACCGCCTTTAATGGCTCAAACGGGAACCAGTAAGTGCATATAACACCAGCGCTAAGTCTCAGACCAGGATGGTAGCGGATAGAAAGGGTCTTTGCCATCTTACGCCATGCAAATTCTGCTGACCAGAGGGTGTTTGACTATAGACAAGTCACGAGTAGTGTTGAGTTACATTACTTTCAAAACTAACTCATTAGAATATTGTTTTTCCATAGCAGCCATCATGAATAATAAAGAATAGCCTAATTCAACAAAGTCCAAAACTTGATCCTGGATCATATGTCATCATATGCGGTGCCCATTGATGATCTCATTGTCAACCTAAAAAAGTTTTTACAAAGTCATTCAGTGGGGAATGCCAACCGAACATGTTCAAGGAATGTGTCAGAAGAATAAATTTATATTTTTAGCAGAGGCATCTTTGGGTGGGTGCATTTCTTGTATTGCATTACCCCTAACACTGGTCATGAGTGGTCACCATGGCAGCGATGTATACTTTGAGAGTGTATGGAGTGAGTCTGGCATCCAAACACTCTCGCAAAAACTAAGTATCATCTGCACAGGGCAATGCGTTGTGTCCTCCCCCCGAGAGTCGTTATTTTAAGGCATACATTCGCCTTGTTGAGTGGGCCCTGGCCTTTATTATGGTGCTTGGCACCAGTTGCAACAACGCAATTGTTTCAGAAAAGTGTTCAGGGGCAAGACATGAAGTCTCCACAACACCTAAACAAATATTTGCAAAAAATTCTGTCTTTAAAAAGACTTCACTACTATGCAATGCAAACAATATAATGCAAACAATACAATAACACAGAACTGTTTTTAGGATATGCTTTTCTTTGCTGGAGCACACAGGTAGAAGGAGTTCTCTTCTCTGACCAGGTGCAAATTAGAACTGTGAAGCATCGGTTTGGGCTTCCAGAGCATAAGAGATGTGTAGGTGACCCCCGAATGAGGACAATTCTGATGGTGTGCCGCTGGGTTCCGGCTGATATGGCCGTGATGACTCATGCATTGGGCGAAATTGGTGTGATGATATAGGGTTTCAAGGTGACTTCCCCAAGGAGGAGCTTCCACAGCATTAGTAATATATATACAGTATATCCTATTTAGTATGTGGTACTTCAGAGTACTTCAAAAATGACCAATGTATTATCAATGTATTTAAAAAAAAAAACATGGTACTTTATGGTATTTACGGTTAGTTTGCCAAGTTAACAAAGTTTTATGGCAATAATAATAAAGTAACCATGTTATTTTGCCATAAACTTTTGTTAGCATAGTAAATTTTTCTGCGCACCCTATTTCTTCTGTTTTAGTGTTTCCAAGAATCCAAGTGAAATTTTCCGTAACTCAACCAAGCGAAAGGCTCATTTCCACCTTGTAACAGATTTCAAATGCTTTCACCCTCAACTAATGTTTAGCTCTCCCTCTATCGACATACACAATGTAAAAAAAACACTGCATTTCATTAGGCCTACCAAGCAAACCGCAGGTAGTTAATAACCTATAGAGTTAATATATGATTATGGTTCACTAAGGAGCTGTGTGAGCCAACATTCCCCCAGCAAATGCAATTTTGTGTTCATAAGACAAAAAAATGAGGCTCTATGTTGTTATCATGGATAGCAGGTGTCTGTGATTTCATTTAATTGTAATTTAAGCAACACTGTACCTGATGATTAAGTTTTCTAATCTGTTTTTTTCTCTCTGTGTGAAATTAATGGCCCTCAAAATTAAAGCGAGCACGCTGACCGCTTCACACATTTAGCTTGTTCAGGTATTGCGATACCTCATGCTTTCTGTTCATGATATTAGATTAATGTTTAAATAATCAAGAGAATTAGCCAAATTAGTATAAAATGGAAAAAATAATAAGACAAGGTTTATTATTAGAGCATTTTAATCCAACATCCTTAAATTGTGACTCAATTATCAATGCTGAGTCTTCAACTCCGACTATTGGGTCTCTCTGGATTCCAGTAGATAAATAGTGCAATTTGTTAGTCTGGTTAATGAGTTAAAGTATTTGCTGTGTGATTTAGAAGTGCAAAGAAGGATTAAAACAAACAGATGAGTGAAAAAAAAAAAAAGTCCAGGGAGAATTATTACATGGTTGTACAAGTGAACTTTTCTCTTTTTTAAAATGGTGCTCGGGTAAAATGTCAAGGATATATTTTATCGTAGGATTAGAACATTTTTAAAATGTAGATCAGAATCAAACTGTGACATTTTGTGCCATCTAACACATAAATAAATGCTACTTGCTAAAGGTGAAGTATAATTCAAGCCCAAATATAGTCCAGTAAGATATAGGCTTTATCCAGAGCATGAATCTAACGAAACATGTTAACTCTTCTGTTTTGTTAGAAAATTCATATTGGGTAAAAAATAGACCTGTTACAGTACAGTAGATACACAGAACACTTCCCATTTGGTTATAAAAATGAATATTGACACAAGCTTGTTTTACACATTAAACTACCATTTTTAAAGTAGCATTCCATGTTGCAATAGTGCAAACTATGTCAAATTTTTGTTATCCATATACAGTGAACCCTTCATTTTTCGTGAAAAATCTGATAATTGGGAGTACAAACACATTGTATGTCTGATTCAAAAAGATTTAGTTTGAAAAGATTTTAATTTCAGAATACAAATATCTCCTTGGCGGACAAAAATGTCTTGAAAAATCTCATAGACTTTATTGAAAAGGTCCCCACGCATATCTAGCGATCGGTATAACATAGAGACTTGGGAATGGTCTCTTTTGACTTAAGCAGCAGATAACCACCTAGCAACTATTTAGTAATGGCCTAGGAACCACCTATCAGTGTCTTAGTAACCACCCAAAACACCCTGACATTGCATAAATATAAGTGTCATAAAAAAGTTTTTTAGTTGTTCAATTGTTAATTGTTGTGAAGAATCCAAATGCATTTTCAACAAATACAAGATTAATCAGTTAATGTTTTTAACTCTTCAATGGGTCAAAAATGGCCTGAAAAATACAGAATTCTAATTATAGATGGAACATTCTTTTAAGAAAGTCCCAACAAACCCAAAGCCATCAACTCACAACAGTCTGAAACAATGCTAGACCAACACTTTTCATCCTGTTTCTCAGGATGCCAATGGCTGTTTTAGAGTCGCCAGCCTGTTATAGATTATAAATGCTGAAAGCAGCATGTGTGTTTGAGGGAAGTCTACTGCAAATCTACATCAACACCAGAGACGAGAGAGTTGTTGAGAGATTACAGAATCAAGGGAAGAAACAGAAAGCAGAGAGTGAAAAGTGGAGGAAGAATGGGAACTGTTGGGACGAGACATGAAAGTGTGAGTGATTCAGAAGGATGGGAGAGAACAGGAGACTTGGATGAGTATTGAAGGCATATAGGGGTATGTAGTAGTGATGATCTGTACTGTAGCATGAGAAGCTACAGTTTTGAAGTAGCTTCCTCGACACTGGTAGGAGACAGAAAGAGAGAGGTGAAGGCAGAGAATGAGGGATTGGCTGGGGAGGGGACTGCAAAGAGGTGTCAAGCTGTGAAAGTCGGGGCTGCCAAGTACTGTTAGCCCCACTGATGTCATCACAAGGTGAATGCTGTCAAACGTAGCCCCCACGCAACATCCCCTCTCCCGCCCCCTTTGCTCTGATTGGCTACAAGCATAGTCCACAGACCTGAGGAGGGAGGGGAAACATAAGGAGGGGGGTTGGTTACAATGGCAGTCGACTGTGCCGTTCAACTGAGGTCATACAATTCGTGCCAGCTTGGGGCTGACGTCTCTGCCGTTCACTCTGTGTGTGTTTGCGCCCACCGCTTAGTCTCCACTTCACTCTTAACCACGTCACAGCACTTTACGTTTCTCTTTCATCTCCTTAGATGTGCTAGTGATTTCCACTGACAGACGAGTGATAGCAATCAGGCTGCCAATCAATACACATCTCAGTGCCTAATAAACTGTAGTAGAGTCTTACTCATAACTACCTCTTCATCCATGTATATTTTAAAGGGATAGTTCTCTGGAAAAGGAAAATCTGCAGATTTACTCACTTTCATGTGGTTCCAAGCCTGTTTTAAATTATGTGAAATTTTACCTTTGAAACTTTCATAATACATTTTCACCAAATAAAAGATTAATTGGTTACTGTTTTTAACTCTTAAATGGGTCACAAATGGCCTGAAAAATACAGAATTCTAATTATAGATAAACATTCTTTTAAGAAAGCCAACAAACCCAAAGCCATCAACTCACAACCGTCTGAAACAAAGCTAGACCAACACGTTTCTCAGGATGCCAATGGCAAGGCAAGATTTACAGGAAATAACTATGGTTTCTGTCTGTTAATATATTGTATGGATTCAGAAAGACATCTGATTGAACAGATTCACTTAAATAAATCCAACTGCCCAACTCTACATATAATTAACGGTTGAATTTTATTTTAATCAGTTAAACTGTTCGAACTGATTCATTAAAATTAATTTGACTGTCAAACACGACATGTAATTGAATTGTTGAATCATTTATTTGAACCGGTTAACTTAAATGAACTGTCTGAGAGAACCGATACACTAAAATAAATTGTACTGCCCAACGCTACTTGAATCATTGAATAATTTATTTTATACTACAGGGCTGTTGAATGCTTGATTCTGATTGGTTGAGAACGTTCTAAGGTGTGCAATTATTTTCAGGGAAACGCACGGCTAAAGTAGTTCCAGGCAGGTCTTGACCGCATTACAGTTCCATATCACTTCGCGTAGTCAACTGTAATAACGGAAAATAGGATACAATTCTATTTGATTTTCCGGAAGTAAATTTTAATATTTATGGTGAACATAAACATTTTAACAACTGGGCGACCGCAGTATTGGATAGCTCAGATGAAAAAAACAAATAAACGGAAGAGGACATCAAAGGCAGCCGGCAACAACAAAAGACATAAAACAATCAGCGAAGAACAGCTAGACCGACTCGAGGGCGAAAAACATGAAGAAAACACCAAAAAAACAACAGCTTGGGCTGTCAATGTGTTTAACGTGCAGTTTAATTTTAATAAATAAATTCGTTCGAATTAACGAATGAATTATAACGTATGAATTAATAAATAAATTAAATAATATGACGCATTATGATTTTCTGTCTCATTATTGCAACCTCTGTCTCTCTAATAACTACACTAATAACTGCATTAGTCTGCTGTCAGTGGCTCAAACCTCCGTTACTAACTCTAAAATGACGTTTTGGAATTAGCAACGGAGGCATGGGATTAGATGCGTAAGAAATTAGTCCTACATACAAGAGCGTTTTAATGACAAAAACTTGACAAACATCTAGAATCACATCATCTGAACAATGTTTCGAGGTGTGGTAACTGTAGTATAAGCGAATAATTGACTCGGGTCGTTGAATTATTAGAAAATAATGCACACCGAGTGTAACGCCACTCCGCTTCGCGTCGTGACCGCATTACCACCCCGGGTGTGCATTATTTTTCTAATAATTCAACGGCCCGTCGTCAATTATTCCTTACTTAACCGGTTCATTTAGAAGAACCTTCTGTGCCATCCGATTCGTTAAAATACATTTTCTTGCTAAACACATGTAGTTGAAACATAGAACATTTTAAAACGTTTAAATAAACCGTTCAAACTAACTTATTCACTAAAATGAATTTGACTGTCCAATGCTATATGTAATTGAAACACTGAATCATTTATTTTAACATGCTCACTTAGATGAACTGTTTAAACAAACTGATTCACAAAAATGTAAATTTTTGGGTTAACTGTTTATTTAAATCAAATTAAAGCTCCCACTTAAATCAAATTGTGCTTATTCAAGCTTTGAGACAATTATTATAAATTGTTTTGGCAATTGCTGATATGAGCATTTGAAACAATTTAGTTTCACAGCCCTCGGAGAGACCGAAATTGTTAATGCGTACATGTGGGATTGGAAGAGAAGGTTGATTGATTTGTACGTCTGAAGTTGAGATTTATTCCTATTTCTGTCCCGTCTGGCTTAGCTCTTTGACCCCAGAGCATTCCCTTCATTAACATGTAAAGCACATTTCTTTCACATCTGAAGGGAATGGTATGCTGGATTAAACAGAGATGGAGAGTGAGAGAGATTGAGAGTGTGAAAGGCAGGTAAAGAGGAAACATTTTCTGTTTTTTCACTTTTCTGCCTACTATGGGTCAGCCGGGGTTGCAAAGCAAATAAAAATTTGTAATGTCCATAATCACATCTGAGATAGCAGCACTATTTGTCATGCTGGCCGCATGAGTGTGGCGCAGCATTACCGGTTCCTGTCAGTCCACAGGATGTTTCACTGCAGTTGTTCCTCTACCTGTTGGTCAATTAAATGAATTTAATGTGTTGGAATTAGGGCTTTCAATTGATACATTTTTTTTTTATCTTTAATCTTTGAGCACAATATTGGAGATGTACTTGCGTGTCTTTGTGTTTCCTTCCATTCTTGGTATTTCTTGGCTCTTGGTTGAAAGTTTGTTTTCATCGATGATTTGGACCTCTGTAAGACCTGATAGTTATTGTCTGTATGAATGATGAGGAGGCTTTCAAGCGAGGCCATCTCATGGAGGATCCGTGAATCTCCGTTGGTGTGTGAACCATAGAGAGTGAGAGGCTACTTCTGGACCTAACATGACATGGATCTTGTTCTCAAGAGATCCAGAGAAGACCACGAGGGAAGAGACAGAGCAGAGAGTGCAGTGGTCAGAAGAAGAAACAAGAGAAGAGAGCGTGTTCTTCTTGTTTGGAAGCACTTAAACTGAAATTGGCCGCATCCCCAAAGGTGTCCTGCACCAATCAGAAGTGACTGTTCAGAGTCGCATGGTCGACTGGGCTGTCCTTTCCATCCTTTGTTTTGGAGTCTTAAAATCTCCCACTCAAAAAATAGTGCATATTTAATCATGAACTTTTATATCTTGAAAATGGTACAAGAGACAAGATTTTCGTTGTCATCAGCTTCCTCTATGTAACCAAGCAAGCCGTTGCATACTAAATTTGACATTGTTACATGAATATTATACGTGTAGGTAACAAAACATGAAAATCCCTGGTTACAAAACATACTGGTTAATTCCTTGGTTATACAACATGGATAAAACATTACATATTTTAAAGAGGTGCATCAGGCTATAATCATTCATTTGTCAAGTTACCACAGTTCAATGCAATTACCTAGCAAGACTAAGTCTTGTATAAATCATGGACTTGAATGCATTCTGTACATTTTAGAAGGTTAAATCAGTAATGTACTGTGACTTTGTGTAAAATGTTCCTGGATTAACATTAAATGTTTTATTAGAGTCATGCAAATCTGATGGTCTTAGGAAACCTTTCAAAAAAAAGTCTGCTTTATCTCTGTGTGGATGTTCAGAAGGTCATGCTGAGGGGCCATTTCTGAGCAATGTTGATGCTTGGGTCTCTAATTTATGATGTTTGAAGAATTCCAGGATTGAGGTTGGGTTTTTCCTAGATTCAAATCATGTTGCTGCAATTCTTCTGCTTGAGGAATACTACAGTTATTTGCAAATAATTGCTTTTATACATTTTTGCTTAGCAAAGCCCCCAAATGTAGTTCAAAGATAATAAACTGAGGAAGATGAAAGCATTGAATGTTACAAAAAGAGTCAATATGTTTGTTTTATTTCCATATTATTCATTGTAATCCTATCACTGGCCTACTGTCCACAGCAATCCAATTTGAAATAGAGATTGTCAGTCTGTCCAAGACAGACTTATTCATTCATACAGGATGCATCATTGCATTGCCTTTGCGCTATTTATCTATGAACACATGTGTTAGACTGACATCTTTGGCCACTGAATCGCATGGTTCAGCGTTTGTGTCATTTACACAATCAGTTACAGGTTACAGTTGCAGTTACAGTTTTTTTTTTAAACCAAAGTGTAAGTAGAACGTTCAGATTTTAATTTTGTACTATACTAATATATATATATATATATATATATATATATATATATATATATATATATATATATATATATATTTTTTGTGGTGATGTACTTTCTATATTAAGTTAGGTTAGGTGTGAATGTAACAGTTCGGGAAAGGAGGATGCAGAAACCAGGAAATGTTTTGAATAGTTGCTGTCTTTTCTGGTGAAACACTCATTCCTGAAAGTCTCTTGTACTGACAGAATGTCAAACTCAGTGAAACGTATTAGAAAACAGAGTGTTTTGTTTTTTAATTTAGTTGTTCTATGCTTCTACAGCTGGTGCTTGTAACAAAATGGGATGGGCTTTTGGTCTCGGGCTGGAGAGGATGGCCATGGTTCTGTTCGGCATCCCAGATATTCGACTTTTTTGGAGCAAGGACGAACGCTTCCTGAAGCAGTTTTGCTTGTCTGACATCTATAAGCCTGTCACTTTTCAGGTAGGATTTACACTGTCTATCATTATCCAATAATTGTCTTCCATGCCAGTAACCTTAGGGTTGCAGGTTCAAACCTGGGAAAGACTAGTTGTGCAAGCCCAAGCGTACTTAAACACATACAGCTTCTCAGGTACTTTCAAGACAAATTTTCACTTTGGACATTTTTATTCACAAAGTTAAATCACAAAGTTAAGAGTTTGTTGCATCTTTCTAGACCAACAGATACATAATCAATGTTTAAAACCACTTTAATAAAATGAAGACCATTTACTGTTGTCTTGTGGGAATTGAATGGGATAGAGTTGCATGGAGCAAGCTTTGATTGTTTACAGCTCAGCAATCCTTTTACATCAATTACATTATCAAATTATCATTATCATAGTTGTCTGCTGAAAAACACTCCTATAATTGCATCTCAGACACAATTAATCTCTAATATCTACAGTCAGATGTCTTTGCATTTGTTACCTTAATTAGATACTGCACGTTTCATTCATCAATATATTAAAGGGCCCAGACCTACTGCAACTGAGAATATCTCAAACCTGGGTTCCAGTTCAGACACACAAATTTGTTTTGCATGTTATGCATTTCTCATCACTCATTGCTGTCCTGATGGAAACATTTATATTCTGTTCCTCACTTTCTTTACCGCCTTTGTCAGTCTTGTATTTTTTTTCTGTTCACTATTACACTTAGGGTCAAAGGAACACACACAGTATTATGTCCCATAATAATCAGCTATATGCATTGCTGTTAAAGCTTACAGTATTGCAGAAGTAGATATGGTGCTACTTTACCCACTTACAATGTGAATGGATAGAAATATCAGGAATGGAGCAGAGGGAATCCAGCAACACATGCATTGATAAACTTAATTGGACTTAAAAATAAATAACAAAAACTAATGTGTTTTGGCAAGTAGGCCTTCATCAGGGTTAAGATAAAAAATACAAGACATACACATTTAAAACAACTTTGGCCACTATCACCCTTGGAGTCGCAAGTTCAAATCCAGGGCGTGCTGAGTGACTACAGCCAGGTCTCCTAAGCAACCAAATTTGCCCAGTTGTTAGGGAGGGTAGCATACCTATCAACACTCCCGTCCAGTGCACCCGCTCAGAGCTCTCCCGGATTTTGTTACCCAAATGTTGACAGGTATGGAGGGTAGAGTCAAATGGGTTAACCTCCTCATGGTCACTGAAATGTGGTTCTCGTTCTCGGTGGGGCGCGTGGCGAGTTGTGCTGGATGCTGCGGAGAATAGCGTAAAGCCTCAACACGAGCTAGGACTTTGTGGTAAAGCGTTCAATAAGCCACGTGATAAGATGCACGGATTGACTGAGATGCTGAGGCAACTGAGATTTGTCCTCCGCCACCCGGATTGAGGCGAGTCACTGCACCACCATGAAGACCTAGAGAGCAATGGGAATTGGACATTCCAAATTGGAGAAGGGTAGAAATAAATAAATAAAATAACCACTTTTACCAATGAAGCACACTTAAACACACACTTAAATCAAACTAGGCTCTGGAATTGAATCCAGCTGATGCATCCCTACAACTTTTCAAGTTAATTAGGGACATGCATTATCTCTATCATTCAACAGTCAGACACTCAACTAATTAAAGTATCATTTACATTTACATTACATTTATGCATTTAGCAGACGCTTTTATCCAAAGCGACTTACATTGCACTTATTACAGGGACAATCCCCCTGGAGCAACTTGGAGTTAAGTGCCTTGCTCAAGGACACAATGGTGGTGGCTGTGGGGATCGAACCAGCGACCTTCTGATTACCAGTTATGTGCTTTAGACCACTACACCACCACCACTCAGAATGGTGTTTCAAATAGAACATACTTCACTAGCACCCCTCATAAATGACAATATATTAAATATATATATATATATATAAATCTGTATACAACATATAAACATAACATAAAAAACATTGAGAATCGTCAACATAGGAACCATCATAATTACAAAAATTTTTACAAAATCTCTTTCAAAGAAAAATTCTTTTTCAACCCCCTTGTAAATTTTCTTTTAAAGTTATAAATCCAAAAAACGTCTCTCTTTTTCCTCACAAGGTCAATATCCCCACCTCTCGTACTAGGTTTTATATGTTCAGTACACAAAAAGGATGATAATGGATGACTGAATTCATTAAACTGCCTTGTAAGGGGACTGTTTTAATTATTCCTTTATTATTGTACTTCTGTGTTCTGTCATTCACTCCTTTAAAGGGCGAGATGTTTCTCCAACATAAAGCTTTTTACACGGACATTGAATAATGTAGATCACATTTCTAGTTTAGCATGTTATTAAACTTTGTATGTCTTTATGATTCTCATTTATAAGATGATTGAAGAATTTCAAATTTGTTGGTAAATTGGCAGTTAGTACAGTTGCCAAATTTACAGTTATCAGAATTTGAGTATTAAACGAAGTTTCTTTTAATGGACAGGTTTTAACCACTCTATTTTTCATGTTTTTGGCTCATTTGTAAGTAACCAGTGGTATGTTTGTGATTGTATCCTTCAAAGTCAAATCATTTTTAAGGATAAACCAGTGTTTTTGAATCACATATCAAATATTAATAGTTTTTGGAGTATAAGTAGTACAAAAAATCAGGTCTGTGTTGGGTCTAGATGTTTTCTAGGAGCCAAATACATTTCCCAATTTTTTTTATGTTTTTATTCTGTTTTTTAACCGCATTATGTAACCAGTCTTCCCTATAATTTCATTCTTTAAATTTGGATAACATGGTTTTTTTTCTTTCTTTAAGTCACCATTGTCCTCACAGATTCTCTTCAGCCTTCGTTTGTGTTATTTATTAAGTCCAGTAAAGTATATCACTGCAAGTGTTGCTGATTTCTCTGCTTCATTCCTGTTAAAACTTACAGACCATGTCGGACAGAAGGTTGCAAGCTTAATCCCGTATTTTAAATATGTAAGAGATTACAGTCGGTTGTTCATTATCACATTCAGCAAATGATTGTGCAACCTTTTTGATGTAGGATGTATGTGTACTGTATGTTTGTACACAATAATTAGAATGCTATACTTTCCAGATGATTTACATTTATGCATTTGGCAGACGCTTTTATGCAAAGCGACTTACAGAGCCCTTATTACAGGGACAATCCCCCTGGAGCAACCTGGAGTTAAGTGCCTTACTCAAGGACACAATGGTGGTGGCTGTGGGGCTCGAACCAGTGTCCTTCTGATTACCAGATTACCAGTTATGTGCTTAGACCACTACACCACCACCACTCCGATGATGCAAGAGGTCTTGCTGATCTGGGATGTTAAAACCATATCAAAATTGGCCTTAAAGTCAACATGAAATCAAAATTGAACCTTTTTAAATGGTCTGCACTTATATAGCACCTTTTAAACCTTAGCGGTTTTCAAAGTGCTTTACATTGTGACTCATTCACACACCAATGACGGCAGAGCTGCCATGCAAGGCATTAGCCTTCCATTGGGAGCAACTTGGGTTCAGTGTCTTGCCTTCTGGGAAAGTCTGATTATTGTTTTTCACCATAATTTTAACTAGTTAAATGAAAAAGGGAATGTATTGTGTTTTTAAACATATATATACACTTTTACTGTTAAATATAAAGGAATTCATGGTTTTTTTTTTACACCTAAAAAACATTATTACAAAATGTTATATTAGTGGTTCTCAACCAGAGGGACTCAACAAACTTCCAATGGAGCCTCAAGATGACTTCAAATGATTTAAAATAAGCTAGCACTGGCCGCTTGTTGAAGAAATCTGAGCTGCGCAGACAGACTGCACAGACTCTGCTGATGACGAAATTTGCATCATGCATTCTGTGCACAGAGCAATCAGCTATGCGGACAACCGAAGTGTACTCAGGCCGTCAAAAAAGTTGAGAACCACTTTCATACTGTAAAATTACTTTCATGGTCTTGTTTAAAATATCATTTTCACCATATATGGGAAGTTAAACCCTTAACAGTTTTTATTTATTTTTCATTAAAATTACTGGGGGGAATTACAGTGCACCTGATAAATAGATTTATACATCATCTCTCTCAAATTAAGAGTCCTGTCCAGTTGGATTAATGCAGACATTTCCTGGGTGCTATATGGCTACACATCTAATGAGGTGGATGCTTGATTAAATTTGAAAATGATCTGTAGAAAAACACCAAAATCTGTCCAATAAACAGGGCTCAATTCTGACCGCACTTGTACTGCACCAAACAGTAATAGAGAGGTGTTTTGAGGACAGGAAAAGAGCTGCAATTCTCTATATGTCATGTATGGCATACTGTATACTGGTAGAGGCATCTTTGTCCATTAAATGTCTAGGCCTGACACTAAACATGTCCTCTTATAGACGAGTGAGTGAGAGAGTGTGTAGCATAGTGGCAGGCTGGATTTGTGTGTGTGTGTGTGTGTGTGTGTGTGTGTGTGTGTGTGTGTGTGTGTGTGTGTGTGTGTGTGTGTGTGTGTGTGTGTGTGTGTGTGCGTGCGTGTGTGTGTGTGTGTTTTTGTGATTTACGAGGACAATTTTGTAAGTTACAAATTAGTAATTACAAGGGTATTATGCTATAAATGTGATTTATGAGGACATTTATAGTGTCCCCATAATTCAAATTGCTTATAAATCATACTAAACAATGTTTTATTGAAAATGTAAAAATGCAGAATGTTTTCTGTGAGGGTTAGGTTTAGGGGTTGTGTTAGGTTTAGAGGATAGAATCTATAGTTTGTACAGTATAAAAGTCATTATGTCTATGGAAAGTCCTCATAATGATAGGTAGACCAACGTGTGTGTGTGTGTGTGTGTGTGTGTGTGTGTGTGTGTGTGAGTGAGAGTGTGTGAGTGAGTGACTGATTACCTGTGCTCTATAGGTGCAGGTCATTTCTCAGCCCATCTCCCACTCTACCCACTGTCCATTACTCAGAGAGAGAGAGAGATCTGTCTGTCAGATTGCCTGATGCTCTTCTGGGGTTATATATGACTTGCACAGGGGTGTCTGTCTCTCTCTCTGCTGGTAATGAGGTATGACCGGGGGGGTCAGCGCTCTCCTCCGCCCTTGTGTGTTTTGCTGTGTCCTGTGAGAGCAGAACAGACAACATATACACAACTACACACTATAAATCACTACACACAACAAGACATGCTCTACGATACACATACTGCTCACGCCACACATACACAATCAAAACATGGATGCGAGATGCAGGGTCAGCCCATCCTATAGGTGAAATAGGCGGCCAACTAGGGCCCCAACGTGCCTGGGGGACACCACGAAAATGTGCATTGTTCATGAAGAATATTTTATTATTTTAAGATACTTCAGCAACTTTTACTTTGACATTTCCTGTGGCTCTAGATGTTTCACAGTGCATGCAATCAGCGTGATTACCAAGCGTATACCTCATCTTTTAACATGCAAATCAAAATGAATATTCACCAAATTAGGCTAAAATAACAGCAGCATATATTAAATTGGCAAACATTAAAGATTTAAGCAGCACACAGTAATTTACACAATACACAGTGCTGTACTGTCGAGCTCTCGGCTTAAAGTGTTCTCTTCGATGTATGCGCACTTACTGCCTTTGCACAACTAACATAGATTCCTATGATGCCAATTCAAACCTGGAGCGAACATTTGTGCCCCGACAAAGCAAGGTTTTTTTACAATGTGTCAATTTTTTTCCAGTGGTTAAATCCATATCATCAGAAGTGATATGATAAGTGTGGGTGGGAAACAGATCAATATTTAAGTCCTTTATTTATATATTTTACTATAAATCTCATTCACTTCCACATTCTTCTTTTGTTTTTTAGCATTTTTAGCATTATTTGCATTATTCGTGCATATCTGGTCTGGACTGGTCAAAAAAGGACTTAAATATTGATCTTTTTCCATATAAATTAATTAATTTATAAAACAGAATAAATGAGCAAATATAAGAAGTTCTGATTATTTCACAGTAAACAGCAATGGAAAACTGCGAGAATGAGATTTAATGTGTTAAGCTCCCGCCTTTTGAAATATTATGGTTATAGATCTTTAAAGCGGCTGCAAGTGCACATTTACCACATCAACTGCTTCAGTAAAACTTGTATTTTTTAATGACCACTAAAGTGAATAATTTGAGGTTGTGTTTCCCTACATTGCTGTACTGGTTTCATGTCTCTCATATCACTTTGTGGTCTCTTTCTTTTCACATAATAATAAAACAAAATTACAAATCAAATCAATATTTCATGCTCAGTTATTAACTTATTTGGTAAATACTGATGTAATAATCAGTATAATGTACAGTGAGCCAGTCATTTTCACCAATTAATCCCTGAAAGGGTTATCAGGACCCCAGTGCCAAGCAGATATTGTGCATATACTGCAGACTACAGTTTCTATTACAAATACTGTTTATTATACAGTGTGTGTGTGTATGTATATATATATATATATATATGTGTGTGTGTGTGTATACACAGTGCTGTGAAAAAGTATTTGCCCCTTCCTGATTTCTTCTTTTTTTGTGTATTTTTCATAATAAATTGTTTTAGCTCTTCAAACGAGATATAACATAAAACTAAGGTAAACACAAAATACAGTTTTCAAATATATATATTTTTTATTGAAGCAAAAACGTTATCCAACATCTTTATCACCCATGTGAAAAACTAACTGCCCCCTTAAACTTAATAGCTGATTGTGCCACATTTAGCAGCAACAACTGCAACCAAACACTTCCGATATCTAGAGATCAGTCTTTCACAATGTGGTGTAATCTTGGCCCACTCTTAATTGTAGAACTGCTTTAGTTCAGCCACATTGGAGAGTTTTCGAGCATGAACTGCCAGTTTAAGGTCCTGCCACAGCATCTCAATCAGTTCAAGTCAGGACTTTGACAAAGCCACTCCAAAACTTAAATTTTGCTTCTTTTGAGTCATTCAGAGATGGACTTACTCCTATGCTTTCGATCATTGTCTTGCCGCCTAATCCAGTTTCAACTCACGGACTGTTGACCAGACGTTCTCCTTTAGGATTTTCTGGTGGAGAGTAGAATTCATGTTTCCCTAAATTTTTGCCTCCCCACACCATCACACTACCACCACCATGCTTCACTGTAGGTATAATGTTCTTTTTTTGGAATTCTGTGTTTGATTCACGTCAGATGTAATTGGACCACTGTCTTCCAAACAGTTCCACTTTCAACTCATCAGTCCACAGAACATTCTCCCAAATGTTGTGGATTATCAAGGTGTGTTTTGGCAAAATTCAGACAAGCATTAATGTTCGTCTGGGTTAACAGAGGTTTTCGCCTCACCACTCTTCCATGGATGGAATTTTTTGACCAGTATCTTTCCGATAGTAGAGTCATGAACAGTGGCATTTACTGATGCGAGACAGGCCTGCAGTTCCTTGGATGTTGTCCTTGGCTTTATTTGTGACTTCCTGTATGAGTCATCGCTGTGCTCTTGGAGGTATTTTGGAAGGTCGGCCACTTCTGGGAAGGTTCACTACTGTGCCAAGTGTTCTCCATTTGAAGATAATGGCTGTCACTGTGGTTCTTTGTCCCAGAGCCTTTAAAAAAACTTTGTAAACCTTCCCAGACTCATGTATTTCAATCACCTTTTTCCTCGTAATTTCTGGAATTTCTTTCACACTTGGCTTAGTGTGCTACTGGGTGAAACCTTTTACTCAACAACGTGCTGCTGAAAAGTTCAAGGCTGAAAAGGGCTTTCAGTAATCAGTCCTGGGTGTGTCTATTCTAGCTGAACCCCATTATGAATGCAATTTCATAGATTTGGGGATTTAGTAACTAAGGGGGAGAATAACGTTTTAGAATGAGATAAGAAATCAGGATGGGGAGAATACTTTTTCACAGCATTATATATATATTAGTTGCAGTGGCAAGAACAAGTTTTTAACCCTTTGGAATAAGCTGGTTTTTCTATATTAATTGGTCATAAAATGTGATTTAATCTTCATCAAAGGCACAAGTATAGACAAACACAATGTGCTTATACACAAACAATTATAATAGTTCATGTCAGTATTGAACACATCCATCAAACATTCACAGTGCTGTGGAAAAAGTAAGTGATCCCTTGTATTTAATTACTGGTTAATCTTCCTTTGGTAGCAGTACCCTCATCCAAGCATTTCTAATGTTTGAGTGCTTTTTATAAGTCAAAGTAGCTCTAACCCACACCTCCAATCTCATTTCATTAATTGGATGCCAGGTTCGATAACTTCTGACTCTAATTAGCTTTTGTTGATGTCATTAGCCAAAGGGTTCCCATACTTTTCCCAACCTACACTGTGAATATTTGAATGATGTATTCAATATTTACAAGACAAATACAATTATTTGTATGTTATTAGTTTAAACAGATTATGTTTGTTCATTATTGTAACTTAGATGAAGATCAAACCAGATTTTAAAACAAATGTATACATAAATGCATGTAATTCCAAAGGGTTTACATACTTTTTCTTGGCACTCTATTTAGTATTAGCAGATGTTATCATATTTCTGGTTGCCACCATTGTATATTATGAGGCCATGAATTACGGTATTTGGACCGTAATTTGGAAGTAACTTGGAGGACCATGTAAATAACATAAATGAATATGGTAACCATTACAGTTCCATTGTCTGTATATGAAAGTACCATGATATTACCATTTTATTGTTTCGCCTTTCTTCTTCTTTTTTTTTTTTTCTTGTGAATCGCCACTCTCTCCAAACATATAGATTCATTTATCTCCTTCTCTCTCTTGCAGCCTCTCAGTAAGTATCCTCTGCTCTTCAATGACATCTCTTTTTGGCTGCCATCTGAAGGCTATACGGAGAACGACTTCTACGACCTGGTCCGAAGCATTGGAGAAGATCTTGTGGAGAAGGTCACGCTGGTGGACAACTTCACACATCCAAAGTAAGAAATCCAAAATGTCAAATCGAAAAATCCTTTTTGCTGAAAGCTGAAACATCCTTAAAACAACACCTTTAAATTCACTTGAGAATCTTCAGTATCCATTTCATTTTAGGATCTTAGTAGATAAAAAAATCTTGATTATTGAAAAATGCTTGTTTGGAGTGGTATTTCACCTTAAAGGAATAGTTCACCCAAAACATTTCTCATCATTTACTCACCCTCATGCCATTCCATATGTGTAAGACTTTCTTTATTATGCAGAACTCAAATGAACATTTTAAGAAGAATATTTCAGCTCTATAGGTCCATACATTTTAAGTAAATGGTTACCAGAACTTTGAAGTAATCCATACAACTCCAGTGGTGTAATCCATGTCTTCAGAAGCAATATAATGTTGGTGAGAAACAGATCAATATTTAAGTCCTCCGTAACTATCAATCTCCACTTTCACGTTTGCATTCTTCTTTTGTTTTTGGCGATTTGCATCATTAGTGCATATCGCGACTTACTGGGTAGAGAGGAGAATTTATATTAAAAAAGGGCTTAAATATTGAACACTTTCTCACCCACACCTTTCATATTGCTTCTGAAGATATGGATTTAAATGCTGGATTCCTATGGATTACTTTTATGCTGCCTTTAGGTGCTTTTTTGAGCTTCAACATTTTTGGACACCATTCACTTGCATTGTATGGACCTACAGAGCTGAAATTTTCATTTGTGCTCAACAGAAGAAAAAAAAGTCATACAAATCTGGGATGGAATGAGGGTGAGTAAATGATTAGAGTGAACTGTCCCTTTAAATTTGGTGGTGACATATGTGGAGACATATGTATTGTTAGGTGAATTTCAACAGCAGTTATTTGTAATATTGACACACCTCTAGTTCACAATACATCCGCCATACCTTAAATAGCAGCCGTTAAGAGTTGATCAGATAGTGAAGTCCAAATTCCAAGCTTTTAAATGGCACATATTTTGTCATTTTAATAAATTAACTTGCAGCTCTAGGCAAAAATGTATTTATCTGTTATCGGTATCAGCCACAATGAGCTGTGACTTTTCAGTTATCTGCCTAGAAATTCCATATCTATTGGAATGTCTAATCAAAATTTTGTTGCTTCAAGAACAAGACATGCTTTATTCAGGAGTATTTGTATCAATGGTTGCATGAATAGTCAAATTTACACTTTAAAAAAAAAAATGCTAAAATAGATTTCATTTATTAACTGTATATTGTGTATATTTACACTGGCATCCAACTTTATGAGACCACATTGAACATCTAATTTAAACCTGTAAATACAGACATTTTCAGGGTTTTGGAACATACTCCAATCATGCTAACTGGATGGGTCATCAGGTTTAATTTAGACTTGCATTATTAAAATGGGGGGAACCAAATGCAATGAAATTCTGAATATCATGTCAAATTTTCAATTAAACTTTTCACTCAAGTTGCTATGCTGATAACATAATTTATAATGACAAAAAATGAATGCGATGAAAACTGATAGGACAAAATGCTAAATGGAAGCAACAAGTAGTCTCAGACTTTTGTACCCCTCTAAATGTGTTATTCTTCTACAAGCATGAACCATAATATTTGAATGGATACAGATGTTTATCCAACATAAAATTCTTAGGAAGCTTCTTTTTTCTTGTTTTTGAAAGTTGTATCTTTGTGACCCTTTGCAATCATTCTCAAAGCCTATAGTGTTGGTAGGAGATATGCTAATGTTATCTTGCGGCAGACTGTTTGGCAGTTTGGCGTTCATCAATTGACGGAGAGAGAGCAGAGGTCAACGATGCCTAATGGCTTCATTTTTAACTCGAGCATTAGACTCCATTTCACATTGGAAAGACACTTCAAACACATTAGCTCTTTCTTCAGTCATTCATTCACAAACACAAGCACTCTCGCAAAGCTACAAAACCATCCATGTGATTGTTTCTCAGACCTAAATGTAGTTCATTCAGCACCACTTTTAGCTGCAGGGACTGCAGAGGCTGGGCTGTACTCGGGTTGCCCTTTACCTGTTTCATTGCCCTGTGCCATCACCCAGACTTAATCTATTTTTAAATAGGATGATGAGTTCACCCACAGGCACAGCGGACCGGCTGTCCCCCTCTATTGGAGGTGTGTGTGTTTTAAATGATAGAGCAAAATCCTGCAGTGCGTAAAAAGAACCGCAAACATTTATCTCTGTCCCCGCTCTTAATCTTTTTTTAAATAGCAACCTTTTCCCTCCCCTTCTCCTAATGATATCCATAAATAAGATGGTATCAAGAGGTGGCGGAGAGGTATAATAGCCTACACGGAGGCTAGAAATAGATTAGTATGTTTTGCTTTCTTTCTAATTCAATTCCGTCTACACCATCTATTTGTGCACGTTCCTTTGAAAACAGATATATTAGTACAACAGTTTCCAGAATAGTTGCGATCTGTCACAATATAAATGTGTTGTGGCCTTGGAAGTACTTTTCGAAGTACAGGTGTGCTCATAAGTTTAGTTTTTTGCTGAATCTATAAGTTGTGTCAAATTTTTTCAGATAAAACAGATCAGTTTGTTGTTTTGTTTTTTTAAATCATTGTAACACGGATATTGTTTACATCTTGTGTCAATACTTTTGAAACAAGAATATTTAAATGTTTACGGATTTGCCCCATTCACTTCCATTGTAAGTACCTCACTGTACCCCAGATAATATGTATGTATGTATGTGTATATATATATATGTGGAGTGGAGGGGGGCGGGGCCGGGTCGGAATATCGCGCGCCTGGTTCCCAATCGGCCTGATGAGGCGAGTGAGGGATAAAGGCGGCCGGTGACGATGGTTAGAGAGAGAGAGAATTACGGGCATGTCCGTCATGTGTGTGTTGATGTTTGTGCTTTTCGTTTAAGTTTGCATTAAATTATTATTTATATTGACAAGCCGGTTCTCGCCTCCTCCTTGCCCATCCTTAACTGTGTTACATTGGTGCTGAAAGCCCGGGAAGGAGGAGGGATGCCAGTTGCAGAGTCCTCGACACTGCTGTCCACCCAGGGGAGCGCCGCTGCCATCTGCCGGGTGACGGAGTAGCCCGACCGCCCGGATGCAGGCAAACGGCCGCCGTCCGCGGGGCAAGTGGGGACTGGATACACCGACCGCCTGTCCTGCCATCCCCAGAGATGCAGAGGGGTCGAGGGAGACCGCCGTCCACGAGGGGAGGAGGGAAGAAACTCCCCGACCTCCCAGAGCGGTAGGGCCGCTGCCAGGGTGCGGAGGAGTGTCCCCATTTGCTGCCAGAAAAGCGGAGGGGCGTTCTGCCCGCTGGGGGTCAGAGGTTTGACTCCGGTTCACCTGGGGTTGGAGCGGCTGTCGTCCACCTGAGTGTGGAGGAGTGTTCGAGGACCACACGACGGTACATCAGAGAACCGGTGAGTGAGCTTTTTCTCTCTTTCCTCTCTCTCTCTTTCGCACCGTTTTCCCTCGCCTATTTAGTTTTCTTTGTTGTTGTTGTCTTCCCCTCCTGTCTCCTCCCAGGGCGAGGAAGGCGGGGATGACCACACGGGACGCAAGATACACCCTGCCCCAGGGATAGGGGGGATGTACGTCATGTCGGTGGCACCCCGGCCTGAGATAACGCCGGGAGGAGTGTGGAGCGGAGGGGGGCGGGGCCGGGTCGGAATATTGCGCGCCCGGTCCCCAATCGGCCTGATGAGGCGCGCGAGGGATAAAGGCGGCCAGTGACGATGGTTCGAGAGAGAGAGAATTACGGGCATGTCCGTCGTGTGTGTTGATGTTTGTGCTTTTGGTTTAAGTTTCCATTAAATTATTATTTATATTGACAAGCCGGTTCTCGCCTCCTCCTTGCCCGTCTTAACCCCCTTACAATATATTGTTTTTTTTTTTTTTTTTAAGAAAAGAAAGAACAAAATAAATTTTTGTGGTAATCAGCATTAAACCCATAATATTCCTTTAAAAAATTCTATATTTATGATATTTATACATTTTTGCACTATGCAGATTCTGGAAGCTTATGAGCACAACTGTTGCGGTGATATGTGTGTGTATGTTTATATTTGTGTGTGTGAGACTGCTGAATTCTCCTGCAGCTAATTTCTTCTTTATGATCATTTTGCTGCAGTTGCGTCAATGCCTGCAAGCTTTGATTCATATTTTCTACACCCAGAGATAGAGAGAGAGAGGAAGGGAGGGCGAGGGCGATGGAGACATTCAATACTTACTTTAAAATCTCTAAACTTCTAAACACTAATAACACTGAGATGACGTACAATAACAGCTCATCTCGCCTCCAATCGCCTGTGTCCATCAGAAATGTCAGATTCACAATATTGTCCTAACCATTTACTCTTCTATTCTTTGCGGTTCTGCTGACTTAAGCGTTTTAAGAGCCAGTAATATGATGTGATTGGCAGTAAGCCTCCCATCATGCTCTTCTTTAACACAATAAGGAAGATTCGAGAAGCAGACATACTCTCAAAAAGCCAATGGACATGTGAAGCTTATCCTTTGAGCTGGCTATTTTACTTATGACAACATGATGGCAATATTCTCACAGCAATATTCAGTATTACCCTAAAAATTATGTTATGACCAGATTTTTACATTTTCTGAACAAAATGTGATTGGTGCTCTTATGTGAGAGTGATGTGGGTGGTTACATGCTGAAACAAAAAAGCTGGTCTGGTTGGTCTGTTTGCAGGTTTTAGAGGGGTTTTTGGCATTTGAAGGTAGACCAGCTTAAACAGAATCTAGACCAGCCTATGTTTTTAGTGAGGGTTAGGGGATAGAATCTATAGTTCGTACAGTATGTACAAATCATTATGTCTATGGAGACGATGTTATTTTGGCTTTTTTTTGTTTGTTTTTTTGTTTGGTGCCCATGGCATTGCTATGCACTTGTTTTATGCAAAGGTTGCAATGCTAAGGTGTTCCAAATTGTTTTCAGCTAGTTGATTTGTGGTTTGCTGGGAGATTATTTTTTATTGTCCACCAGGCAAAAATCATATATATAATTGCATAGGAACATAATGCCACACCTCTCCTCAACAAGCAGAGTGGTTTAAGGTACCATTCATGTTTGCAGCTTAAACGGTACAGGACAAGTTACACTTAAGTTAAATGTTAGTGGTTGTTCAAATTAGGGCTGCGCAATTAATCAAATAAATAACTGAGATTACAATTACAGCTGACAAAATTAACTATGTGTGCATTAAGTGTAAATTACAGCATTTCATTTAGGTATGTTCCGGTTGCATTTATTTATTTATTTTTTCAGCATTTGGGCATTGTATTCAATCACAGATCGTCTCTTTCATTCTGTGGTATAATTTATTACAATTTTGATTAACAGTTTTGTTTATCATGCTGCTAAGAGAGCCACCGTTCACCATTTAGGCAATGTTTTGATCTACTGGTGTATAAAACAGCCATGATGTAGTTCAGGTGCAGAGATTTGAATGTGTGGCATACATAAAGGAAATGGCATGCAGAAATGGCATGCAGATGCCCATAAAAAAATACACATTTTTAACTCCTTAAAGAAAATTTAAGTTTCCCTGGCTGTGCTGGCCCCATCCACAAACACTATTTTAACTGCCGCAACTTAGACGTTTTGAGAGATGATAGTGCATTTTTAGAAGAAAATCTGCACTTCTAGCTTGTGTTTGTGAAAGAGGCATATTGAAAATGGTCCAAATGTCACATTCTAACTAAACTTTTCAAAAGGTATAAAATCTCTCCTTTGCCCAGCCCCTATATGATAGATGTCTATATCCCTCAAAAATGTCAAGGCACTATAGGTATGCTGTACAGCAGTAAACATTTGTAGAACCTGACAAAGCAACGGTTTACCAGACAAAACCTTGCAGCGTAAAATTCAAAATGCAGTGATTGAACTGAACCGGACTGAAATGGACTCTCTCTCTTGACGTGGAAGTGTTTGTCTAACACCAATAACAAATCTCACCTGATAGGTACTATAATCCACCACAAATCTGCATTTATCGGCCCGTAATGCTGTCAGGTGTAATCGGGCGGAATTAATTTGGAAAGTTGACAGAGCTGTCAATATTTCTGACAGCTGTGGACAGGAGGCCTGACAAAGATCCAGCAGCTTTAACTCCACCACTCTCGTCAAACTACTCTGATGATTTACACCCTCTGTGGCATAATAAAGTGTGTTGTTTTGTTGGTTGCTGAGCTATTGTGAAGTTTGATTATGTGGTATGTGATGCCATCCATAGTAATATTGTATTTGAGAGTGTCAGCATCGCCTGTAAATACAAGACTAAGCATTTTGAGGCCCTCATAGTTATTTGATTTGGATGCATCAAATCAAAACCTGCATCGTCAGGATTTATGTCATGCTGCGATCAGCATTTGCCTTGTCGTCAAGCTGTTTGTATGACTTAAACATGGTGTGTGTAAGACCACTTAAAGAGACAACTTATCTGAATATACAACCAAATATGTCAGATCATTCTTATTTGCGGCAAACTTTTGATTTATATGTGACAGTCTAAAAAGAAAAACTGTCTCAAGCACAAATTAGAATGATGGGTGTTTGGTGTATTGCTTCAATTATATGCTGAAAACAAGTGTAACGTCCTAAATTTAATCATTTGCAGTAAACGATAACATTTGAAGCCATTGTGCACCGAAATTTAGCTAAAATTGCTTGCATAATATTTGCCACATTATTGATTAGCATATAAAAATAATAATTTGTATTAAATTTGTTGGCAGGATTTGCCAGTAGTATGCCACCAATTTTTTCCAGAACTCTGTATGTTATATATACACACTGGCAAGAAAAGTATGTGAACCCTTTGGAATTATCTGTTTTTCTGCATACATTTTTCATAAAATCTGATCTCACCTAAGACTCAAGTATAGACAAACCCAATGTGCTTAAGCTAACAACACAGAGACTATTAGAATATTTCTTGCCTTTATTGAACCATTAAACATTGCCAGTGCTTTGGAAAAAGTAAGTGAACCCTTGGATTTAAAAACAGGTCGATCATCCTTTGGCAGCAACAACCTCAACCAAGTCAAAGTAGATCTAACCCACACCTCCAATCTTGTTGCATTAATTGGATGCCAGGTTTGCCATTTCTTGACTCTGATTAGCTTTTATTGATGTCAATAGCCTAGGGGTTCACATACTTTTTTCAACCTAACCATGAAAGTTTGAATGATGTACTCAATATGTACAAGAACAATACAATAATTTGTGTTATTATTTAAAATAGATTGTGTTTGTTCATTATTGTAACTTAGATGAAGATCAAACCAGATTTTAAGGTGTGTGTGTGTGTGTGTGTGTGTGTGTGTGTGTGTGTGTGTGTGTGTGTGTGTGTGTGTGTGTGTGTGTGTGTGTGTGTGTGTGGACTGTATAATTATTGAAAAATAAAGCACACCCGAGGTGGTAGTGCAGTGACCGTTGCAACTCGGGTGTGCATTATTTTTCAATAATTCAACAGGTCAGAGTCAATTATCCCACTTATACCATGGTTACCACACCTTAATACATTATTCAGGTTTTTATCTCAATAAATGTTCTGAATTTCATCCCTAAAATTCTCTTGTGCGGGGAACTACTTTCTTCCATCACAGATTGAGTGTCTTACTCTGATACTAGCCTTCGTTGCTAGTTCGAAAACGTCACTTTAGAACTAACAATGGAGGATAGTGAGGCTCGCACTGCTTTACTGGAGCACTTACTGTAATAACAAGTTAGTGCATTAGTTCGTTTTTGAGAGATCGAAAGAGAGAAGCTCAGAAAGCAAGAGAGATCACCTGTGGGATTAACTTTATTTGTTGCAGCCCTCATCAAAAGTAACATTGCTTCAAAATCACCAAGATGTAAGTTTAAGCACTTCTCAGCAGCAGTGAATGTCGCCATATTTCCATTGTAAACCTTAATAACTGTTTTCAACCCTGCTGAGATGTAGGTGTGTGCTGACTTGATGGCTGTTTTTCACTTGCGAGTACGAGTGCAGTTAATACGTATATATATGTATGTGTGTCCACGTGTGTGAGAGTATGTATTTTAAGGCCTACCATCAAACTCAGTCCCTCTTTGCTTGACATCATAGAAAAATCAAAAGAAATTAGCCAAGACCTCAGAAAAAAAAATTGTGGGCATCCACAAATCTAGTTCATCCTTGGGAGCAATTTCCAAATGCCACGTTCATCTGTACAAACAATGGTACACAAGTATAAACACCATGGACCGTGCAGCCATCATACCGTTCAGGAAGGAGACACATTCTGTCTCCTTGATATTAATGTAGTTTGATATGAAAAGTGCAAATCAATCCCAACAGCAAAGGACCTTGTGAAGATGCTGGAGGAAACCGGTAGACAAGTATCTATATCCACAGTAAAACAAGTCCATTATCGACATAACCTGAAAGGCTGCTCAGCAAGGAAGACGCCACTGCTTCCAAACCACCATAAAAAAACAGACTACATATTGCAAGTGCTTCTTACTTTTGATTTTACTTTTTGGAGAAATTTCCTCTGGTCTAATGAAACAAAAATTGAACTGATTGGCCATCGTGAAGCATGGGGGTTGCAGCATCATGTTGTGGGCGTGCTTTGCTGCAGGAGGGACTGGTGCACTTAACAAAATAGATGACATCATGAAGAAAAATTATGTGGATATTTTGAAGCAACATCTCTAGACATCAGCCAGGAAGGTAAAGCTTGGTTGCAAATGGGTCTTACAAATGGACAATGACCACAAACAGACCTTCAATGTTGTGGGAAAATGGCGTAAGGACAACAAATAAAATTTGTGGGCAGAACTGAAAAACCATGTACAAGCAAAGAGGCCTACTGTAACGCTTGAGCAGCAAGGCAGACGAGGAGATGCGGATCTAAATGCAGTTTCACTTTATTAAACAAGCAAGAAAAACACAAAGGAACAACCCTCAATGGGGAAAATAGAACTGAAAACTGAAAACTAAACACGAAGGAACAAGACAGAGAACTCGGGCAGGGAACACAAACCAGGCTAACAACAAACAACGAACGACAAGGAGTGAACAAAAAGCAGGGTTTAAATACACAGTGAGTGATGACTGAATAAGACACAGGTGAGAACAATGAACAAAATGGCAGTGATGATGGCAGGTGGATGCTGGTAAGTGTAGTTCTTAAACAATGACAAGTGAACAAGAAAGCTAACAAAGAGACTAAGGAGCTACACAAGGGAGAAAATTGAAAACTAAGGAATGCAAAGGTGACAAAAATGGCAGACAAAGGGCAACAGAGAAACAAGAGAAGGTATATGTAACATAGCCCCCCAAGGATCGGATACCAGACGATACAGAAACATAAAACAAAACAAAAAATGTCCATTGACTGGGGGGGAAGCTTGTGGTGGGCAGACAGACCAAGGGGGGCAATGAAGGGCAGACAGGCAGTCCAGGGGGCAACGAAGGGCAGACAGGAAGTCCAAGGGGGCACAGAAGGCAGGCAGGAAGTCCAAGGGGGCACAGTGGGCAGGCAGGAAGTCCAAGGGGGCACAGTGGGCAGGCAGGAAGTCCAAGGGGGCACAAAGGGCAGGCAGGAAGTCCAAGGAGGCACAGAGGGCAGACAGGCAGTCCAGGGGGCAACGAAGGGCAGACAGGAAGTCCAAGGGGCCACAGAAGGCAGGCAGGAAGTCCAAGGGGCCACAGTGGGCAGGCAGGAAGTCCAAGGGGCCACAGTGGGCAGGCAGGAAGTCCAAGGGGGCACAAAGGGCAGGCAGGAAGTCCAAGGGGGCACAGAGGGTAGGCAGGAAGTTCAAGGGGGCACAAAGGGCAAGGACATGTTCAGGTGGTCTGGGAGCAGGCCACCGGGCAAGGACAAGTTTGGGGGGCCTGGGAAGAGGCCACAGGACAGGGACCGGGTCAGGAGGTCTGGGGGGAGGCCACAGGAGGGGAACAGGGTCAGGAGGCCTGGGAGGAGGCCACAGGGCCAGGAGGCCTGGGAGGAGGCCACAGGGCAGGGACTAGGTCAGGAGGCCTGGGAGGAGGCCACAGGACAGGGACTGGGTCAGGAGGCCTGGGAGGAGGCCACAGGACAGGGACTGGGTCAGGAGGCCTGGGAAGAGGCCACAGGACGGGAACAGGGTCAGGAGGCCTGGGAAGAGGCCACAGGACGGGAACAGGGTCAGAAGGCCTGGGAGGAGGCCACAGGACAGGGACTGGGTCAGGAGGCCTGGGAGGAGGCCTCAGGACAGGAACCGGGTCAGGAGGCCTGGGAGGAGGCCACAGGACAGGGACTAGGTCAGGGGCCCTGGGAGAAGGCCACAGGACAGGGGCCGGGTCAGGAGGCCTGGGAGGTTTCAGAGGCGAAGGCCTGGCAGGCTCTGTAGTCTCTGGGGATAGAGCCGTAGGAGGCTCGGGAGGCGGAGCCGTAGGAGGCTCAGGAGGCGGAGCCATAGGAGGCGGAGCCGTAGGAGGCTCAGGAGGCGGAGCCCTAGAAAGCTCTGGAGTCTCTGGGAGCAAAGCCGTAGGAGGCTCGGGAGGCGGAGCCGTAGGAGGCTCGAGAGGCGGAGCCCTAGAAAGCTCTGGAGTCTCTGGGAGCAGAGCCGTAGGAGGCTCGGAAGGCGGAGCTCTGGAAAGCTCGGGAGGCGGAGCCGTAGGAGGCTCATGAGGCGGAGTCAAACGAGGCGGAGCCGTAGGAGGCTCGAGGGGCAGAGCCCTAGAAAGCTCTGGAGTCTCTGGGAGCAGAGCTGTAGGAGGCTCGGGAGGCGGAGCCGTAGGAGGCTCGAGAGGTGGAGCCGTAGGAGGCTCGAGAGACGAGGCTCTGGAAGCAGAGCCGTAGGAGGCTCGGGAGGTGGAGCCGTGGAAGGCTCGAGAGGCTTGGGAGGCAGAGCCCAGGAAGGCTCGAGAGGCTTGAGGGGCGGAGCCCTAGAAGACTCGAGTGACTTGAGGGGCAGAGTTCTGGGAGGCTCGAGAGACTTGAGAGGCGGAGCCCTGGAAGGCTCGAGAGGCAGAGTTCTGAAAGGCTTGAGAGGCGGAGCCCTGGGAGGCTTGGGAAGCTCGAGAGGCGGAGCCCTGGAAGACTTGAGAGGCGGAGCCCTGGAAGGCTCGAGTGACTTGAGGGGCGGAGCCCTAGCAAGCCCGGGAAGCTCGGAATGCGGAGCTCTGGAAAGATCGAAGGGCGGAGCTCTGGGAAGCTCGGGAGGCGGAGCTCTGGGAAGCTCGGGAGGCGGAGTTCTGGGAAGCTCAGGAAGCTCGGAAGGCAGAGCTCTGGAAAGCTCGGGAGGCGGAGCTCTGGAAAGCTCAGGAAGCTCGGAAGGCGGAGCTCTGGAAAGCTCGGAGGGCGGAGCTCTGGAAAGCTCGGGAGGCGGAGCTCTGGGAAGCTCGGGAGGCGGAGCATTGGAAAGCTCGGGAGGTGGAGCTCTGGAAAGCTCGGGAGGCGGAGCTCTGGAAAGCTCAGGAAGCTCGGAAGGCGGAGCTCTGGAAAGCTCGGGAGGCGGAGCTCTGGAAAGCTCAGAAGGCGGAGCTCTAGAAAGCTAGGGAGGCGGAGCTCGGGAAGCTCGGAAGGCAGAGCTCTGGAAAGCTCGGGAGGCGGAGCTCTGGAAGGCTCAGGAAGCTCGGAAGGTGTGGCAGGCGTGGGATCTGGCTCGAAGACCGGGGCAGGCGTGGACCGGGAGGCAGAAGCCTGTCTTCTCCTCCTCCTCCGGGCGGACGAAGTTGAGCGCGCCGGCTCTGAAGCGAACGAAGTTGGCAGCGTGTAGGTCAGGACGGGTGTGGAGAGACGAATCGTGGCGGAGAGGGAAAGTATCCTTGTGGGAGGAGTGGTAGCATCATCCTCCAGAACTTCCACCGTCAGTGGCGATCCGCTGACTCGCAGGGTCTCCTCCACGAAACTGAAGAGTGTCCAGCCACGCTTTGCAGGCGGCAACAGTTCCCTCAGGGACTTGTTCAAGTTACCCCGGAAGAATGCCACCAGAGCGTAGTCGGGGAAGTCAGAGATGTTTGCCAGCTTCAGAAACTCGTGGACGTGGTCCTCCAAAGGGCGGTCCCCCTGCTGGAGGCTAAGGAGCCGGTAATTCGCCGAATAGGCTGCTAGATCCATGTGTGGTCGTTCGTTCTGTAACGCTTGAGAAGCAAGGCAGACGAGGAGATGCGGATCTAAATGCAGTTTCACTTTATTAAATAAACAAGCAAGAAAAACACAAAGGAACAACCCTCAATGGGGAAAATAGAACTGAAAACTGAAAACTAAACACGAAGGAACAAGACAGAGAACTCAGGCAGGGAACACAAACCAGGCTAAAAACAAACAACGAACGACAAGGAGTGAACAAAAAGCTGGGCTTAAATACACAGTGAGTGATGACTGAATAAGACACAGGTGAGAACAATGAACAAAATGGCAGTGATGATGGCAGGTGGATGCTGGGAAGTGTAGTTCTTAAACAATGACAAGTGAACAAGAAAGCTAACAAAGAGACTAAGGAGCTACACAAGGGACAAAAGTGAAAACTAAGGAATGCAAAGGTGACAAAAATGGCAGACAAAGGGCAACAGAGAAACAAGACAAGGTATATGTAACACCTACAAACCTGACTCAGTTACACCAGTTCTGTCTGAAGGAATGTTTGAGCTAAAATTCCAGCAATTTACTGTGAGAAGCTTGTGGAAGGCTACCCAAAACGTTTGACCCAAATTAAATTATTTAAAGGCAATGCTACCAAATACTAACAAAGACTGAATTAATAATTTAAATCAAGTTAGGATATTATTGACTTTGTTTGTCCTTCTTATTCTATGTACTTAAAAACGTCTTTG
Organism: Xyrauchen texanus; assembly: GCF_025860055.1. Taxonomy (NCBI): domain Eukaryota; kingdom Metazoa; phylum Chordata; class Actinopteri; order Cypriniformes; family Catostomidae; genus Xyrauchen; species Xyrauchen texanus. Next base: position 26,012,494 of record NC_068316.1, on the reverse strand, counting down.
TTTTAATTGGTTATTTTTTTGTGGTAGCCTGTATGGCTCTTTATAATATGTAATAATATGGCGAAGTGATATGGAACCATACTGCGGTCAAGACCTGGAATTACTTCATAGGCATGCGTATACTTGAAAAATAATTGCACACCTTAGAATGTCTGTCAACCAATCAGAATCAAACATTGATCAGACCCGTGGTGTGTGTGGTATGTATGTATGTATGTATGTATGTATGTATGTATGTATGTATATATATATATATATATATATATATATATATATATATATATATATATATATATTAGGGCTGTCAATCGATTAAAAACTAATCAAATTAATTACATGGTTTCCCCATTAATTAATCCCGATTAATCGCATATAAAAATATTTGCAGAGAAAGCCCTCATATAACAATAATTCAATTTATAATGATGAAATAATTATACATAGTTATCTTTAAATATTTTAAAATTATATATATATATAATATATATTCAGATAATTAAAATGCATTACATTCTTGTGGCAGAAGAGTTAATCATTTATAAGACAATACAAAAAGCAGCTTTAGAATACAATGTATTGTTTATTACCAATTTATTGTTCATAACTCAATCATTGGCACACAGTTCACAGCAATCCATTTCACAAGTGAATTTGTCAATCAGTTGGAGATTTATTATGAGGGCTTGTTTAAGGACCAGTTAATTTACACCTGCACCAGACATGCTTGTGTAGCATCTTGGGTGCATTGTGTCATAAACACACAATGTTTAGGTCACTGTGTCAAGTTAAATATAGTTTAATACTCAATCTTTAAATACATCTTGAGATCTCTTAGTTCCCATTTGGGCTCCTTCAAGTGTTTTGAATGCAAGAACGTAATGCATGTCTGTGTTGTGGATTGTTTTCTTCACTGTATAAACTGTGCGTTGGTCCGGAGGCAGTGTGATTAATTGCGTAAATGTTTTTTACGCATAATTTTTTTGTAAAATGAATCGCACTGAATTAACTAATTAAATCGACAGCCCTAATATATATATATATATATATATATATATATATATATATATATATATATATATATATATATATATAATTGTTTAGATGGATCCAATTGTTTAAAACAGGTTTGAAATTTGCTGGGTGAATGACAGTGTGAGAGAAGGAGAGAAGATAGGTGCCAAGCAGTGTGAACTTACATGACTGTAGTTGCAGCTAAACACAACTGGTCAGGTTTGGGAGACAGTGATAGGGGCCGGGATTTTCTGCAAGCAAATGGCTGTCCTCATCAGCAGGCTGCTAGAAGAGCCAGACTTGTTAAAAATCTGCCCTCTTTGTCGGAGGCCTTGGGGATCCTTCCGGAAGGCGCAACAAGCCAGCAGGCTAATGTCTGCCACCATTACTGAGCTACACTGAAGGAGACACCAGAGAGAGAGTGTATATGTGTGTCTGTGTGTAAGAGAGAGAGGAGTCTATTTAATGGCCCATAGCTCAGAGAACGTCAGCCATAGGCTTTTGAATAATGGACTGTTGTTGATGCAAATCAGTGCAGGGTAAGCATCACACATCACACCTCAAACATGCACAAACTTATACACATACGTACAAGCACATTTATATTTGACACCTATAGAGTGAGCGGTACTAAAAAAGGAATGATGATGTCAAATGTTTAGTCATATTTGACTGAAGAAATACTCCATTCAGTCATACAGCACCTTCAGAAGTTTTCACCCCACATGATTTATTTCTCATTCTGCTCTGCTGGAAAATAAGATTAAAAGTATATTTAAAGGTTTTTTCACCCCACACACCCAGTGAAATATTTAGATGTCTTCACCCCCTCACATGGAATGTGATATTAAATTACCTTAACACTAGGGGTGTACTCGTATGGGATTTTCACCGTATGATAACAGTCACAAAAATACAGTGGTATTAAGGTGGCACTGTATTAAAGTACACAGCTAATATTAATATTACTAAAATAATATTGAATATTACTTTTTAATAAATGATTACTGCCCAGGTTAACAGTGCCCAGAGCCTCTGCATTTGATTCAGTTATTTAATGCTTGTGTAATTTTGTTTAATTGTTGACAATACTGAAAAATAAAGAACTAACTAAACTGACAAGTGCTACACTTAAAAACTAAGCTCTCTTTTTCACTCAGGCATTATTTATTACATTTAAAAAATATTAATTAATTTACAGTTAATTTGTTGGTGGGGTTTTTTTCAGTACTTTCTGTTTTCGACGATCACTGTCCATTTCCAGTATGTCTAAAGCACTTTTTAACAAATTTTTTTTAACTTAACTATAAACTTAATTCCTGTAAACGTCATTACAAACATTGTAAAACTGTATTGTACCTGGCTGTGGGAACTACAAATTCTGTGGGTCTTGATGGTAGCCTTCAATTTCTTCACAATGTGGCCGAATTTCAGGAGGATGAACTTTCTAGAAGTGAATTTCTAGAATGTTTCAAATCAAATCACTTTATTGTCACACTACTATGTACACAAGTGCAACAGTAGGTGAAATTCTTGTGTGCAGTTCCGAGCAACATAGCAGTCATTACAGTGGCGAGACATACAGTATACCAATTTACAATAAACAACATATTTACATATCAAATGTACATATACTTACACAACACAATACTAATATACAATGTACGGTAAACAATACACACAATATAGAATACACATACAATATAAAAGTATATATGCAGTAGTTATATTGTGGATAATATATTTGACAGTCCAGTGTGAGATACAGTGCCTTGCGAAAGTATTCGGCCCCCTTGAACTTTTCGACCTTTTGCCACATTTCAGGCTTCAAACATAAAGATATAAAACTGTAATTTTTTGTGAAGAATCAACAACAAGTGGGACACAATCATGAAGTGGAACGAAATGTATTGGATATTACAAACTTTTTTAACAAATAAAAAACAGAAAAATTGGGCGTGCAAAATTATTCAACCCCCTTAAGTTAATACTTTGTAGCGCCACCTTTTGCTGCGATTACAGCTGTAAGTCGCTTGGGGTATGTCTCTATCAGTTTTGCACATCGAGAGACTGACATTTTTGCCCATTCCTCCTTGCAAAACAGTTCAAGCTCAGTGAGGTTGGATGGAGAGCTTTTGTGAACAGCAGTTTTCAGTTCTTTCCACAGATTCTCGATTGGATTCAGGTCTGGACTTTGACTTGGCCATTCTAACACCTGGATATGTTTATTTGTGAACCATTCCATTGTAGATTTTGCTTTATGTTTTGGATCATTGTCTTGTTGGAAGACAAATCTCCGTCCCAGTCTCAGGTCTTTTGCAGACTCCATCAGGTTTTCTTCCAGAATGGTCCTGTATTTGGCTCCATCCATCTTCCCATCAATTTTAACAATCTTCCCTGTCCTTGCTGAAGAAAAGCAGGCCCAAACCATGATGCTGCCACCACCATGTTTGACAGTGGGGATGGTGTGTTCAGGGTGATGAGCTGTGTTGCTTTTAAGCCAAACATAATGTTTTGCATTGTTGCCAAAAAGTTAGATTTTGGTTTCATCTGACCAGAGCACCTTCTTCCACATGCTTGGTGTGTCTCCCAGGTGGCTTGTGGCAAACTTTAAACGACACTTTTTATGGATATCTGTAAGAAATGGCTTTCTTCTTGCCACTCTTCCATAAAGGCCAGATTTGTGCAGTATACGACTGATTGTTTTCCTATGGACAGAGTCTCCCACCTCAGCTGTAGATCTCTGCAGTTCATCCAGAGTGATCATGGGCCTCTTGGCTGCATCTCTGATCAGTCTTCTCCTTGTATGAGCTGAAAGTTTAGAGGGACGGCCGGGTCTTGGTAGATTTGCAGTGGTCTGATACTCCTTCCATTTCAATATTATCGCTTGCACAGTGCTCCTTGGGATGTTTAAAGCTTGGGAAATCTTTCTGTATCCAAATCCGGCTTTAAACTTCTCCACAACAGTATCTCGGACCTGCCTGGTGTGTTCCTTGTTCTTCATGATGCTCTTTGTGCTTTAAACGGACCTCTGAGACTATCACAGAGCAGGTGCATTTATACGGAGACTTGATTACACACAGGTGGGATTCTATTTATCATCATTAGTCATTTAGGTCAACATTGGATCATTCAGAGATCCTCACTGAACTTCTGGAGAGAGTTTGCTGCACTGAAAGTAAAGGGGCTGAATAATTTTGCACGCCCAATTTTTCAGTTTTTTATTTGTTAAAAAATTTTGAAATATCCAATAAATTTCGTTCCACTTCATGATTGTGTCCCACTTGTTGTTGATTCTTCACAAAAAATTACAGTTTTATATCTTTATGTTTGAAGCCTGAAATGTGGCAAAAGTTCGAAAAGTTCAAGGGGGCCGAATACTCTCGCAAGGCACTGTAATAAGATGAAGATTAATAAAGTGCAGTGCTGATTGTTGATCGTGAGAGATGAAGTGTTTAAAAGTCTGATTGCTTGGGGGAAAAGCTGTCATGTAGTCGGCTGGTGTGGGTGCTGACACTGCGATACCGCCTGCCTGATGGTAGCAGTGAGAACAGGCCATGACTCGGGTGGCTGGAGTCTCTGATGATCCTCCGAGCTTTTTTCACACACCGCCTGTTATATATGTCCTGGAGGGAGGGAAGCTCACCTCCGATGATGTTTCTGGCAGTTCGCACCACCCTTTGCAGGTCTTTGCGGTTGTGGGCGGTGCTATTGCCGTACCAGGTGGTGATGCAGCCAGTCAGGATGCTCTCTACAGTGCTGGTGTAGAACCGTGTGAGGATGTGGTGGTTCATTCCAAACTTCCTCAGCCATCTCAGGAAGAAGAGGCGCTGGTGAGCCTTCTTCACAACGGCCTCAGTGTGGACGGACCATGTGAGTTCCTCAGTAAAGTGGACACCGAGGACCTTGGAACTGCTGACTCTCTCCACTGGTGCTCCATTAATGGTGATGGGGCTGTGTTCTCTGTCTTTCCTTCTGAAGTCCACTACAAACTCCTTGGTCTTACTAACGCTGAGGGAGAGGTTGTGCTCCTGACACCAGTGTGTCAGAGTGTGCACCTCCTCTCTGTAGGGTCAGTGAACAGACCTACCACCGTCGTATCATCAGCAAACTTAATGATGGCATTGGAGCTATGTGTTGCCACACAGTCATGTGTGTACAGGGAATACAGGAGTGCACTGAGAACACAGCCCTGTGGGGCTCCAGTGTTGAGGGTCAGTGATGAGGAGATGTTGCTGCCCGTTCTAACCACCTGACGTCTGCCTGACAGGACGTCTTTGTTTCCCCTAAGTTGTAATGCTTATAGCAATACTTTGTGTAAAGGAGTTTTGCTATGCTGTTTGCATTAAACATAAAGTAGGATACAAAGCTGACTCAGGTTTGTGGTTAACGTATATTCTATGGCCACATGCAGCATCAGTGCTTGCGTTGTAGGCAACCTCACTTTCAGTGTAGATACAAAGCAAGATATCCATCCTAATGTAATGAAAATTAGTTGAACGTGGTGACATATTTGCAAAATTAAATTGCGTGGTACATTTCACATATTGTGACAGTTCCGAGGTGAAATTTCCACTGTTGGGTGCTATAAGAGAGTTGAATGATCTGCCAAAGATAGTTTTTTTTCTATCAAGTTTTAAATCAACAAAATCAACCTCTCAACCTTAGACCTAAACTTAACAGATAGTGTCTTATAAAGCAAATGCAAGATGAAAAATGCAATTGCTGAAGCAACCACGTCATTTTGTTGTGCTTAAATGACACTTTCGGGTCTCGTGTTGACTAATGTGCCCATTGGGACTCGTACGTTAGTCTTTTAGTTAACGTTAGTACGTTAGCTCTGAATCGTCAGCCAGAAGGCAACGGTTCAAAAAGGTAGTGGGCTGGTGTGGTCCAGAGTGATTTTTCCAGCCCTTTTCCTCACTCTTGAAGTGTATAGTTCTTGAAGTGATGGGCAGGGGGCAACCAAGAATCCTCTCAGCAGACCGAACTGTCCTTTGTACTCTTCTGATGTTCTGATGATCTAGCTGAACCAAACCAGACAGTTATTAAAGTGCAGAGGACAGACTCAATGACTGCTGAGTAGAAATGTATCAGCAGCGCCTGTGGCAGTTTGAACTTCCTCAGCTGGTGAAGGAAGTATAACCTCTGCTGGGCCTTTTTCAAAATGATGTCAAAGTGTGTCTCCCGCTTCAGGTCCTGTGAGATGGTAGTGCCCAGGAACTAAATGACTCCACTGCTGCCACAGTGCTGTTCAGAATGGTTAGCGGGGTCAATGCTGGGGTGTTCCTCCTAAAGTTCACAATCATCTCCACTGTTTTGAGCGTGTTCAGCTCAAGGTTGTTACTTCACCAGAGAACCAGCCATTCAGCCTCCTTTCTGTATGCAGACTCATCGTCATCTCGGATGAGGCAGATGACAGTGTTGTCATCTGCAAACTTCAGGAGCTTGACAGAGGGGTCCTGGGAGATACAGTCATTGGTGTAGAGGGAGAAGAGTAGTGGGGAGAGCACACATCCCTGGGGGCACCAGTGCTGATTGAACAGGTGCTGGAAGTGAATTTCCCCAGTCTCACCAACTGCTGCCTGTCCGTCAGAAAACTGGTGATCCACTGACAGATAAACATGGGAAAAGAGAGTTGGTGTAATTTGTTCTGGAGTAAAGCTGGGATGATGGTGTTGAAAGCCGAATTGCAGTCCAAAAAAAGGATCCTTGCATATGTCCCTGGTCTGTCCAGATGTTGCAGGATATGATGCAATCCCATGTTGACTGCATCATCCACAGACCTGTTTGCTCAATTAGCAAATGGAAGGGGATCTAGAAAGGGACCAGTGATGTTCTTCAGGTGAGCCAACACCAGTTTCTAAAAAAATGTCATGACCACAGATGTCAGGGTGACAGGTCTGTAGTCATTAAGTCCTGTGATTTTTTTTTTTTTTTTTTTAATTTTTAATATTATTTATTTTATTTTTTTTGGGACAGGGATAATGATTGAGCGTTTGAAGCAGCATGGGACTTCACACTTCTCCAGTAATCTGTTGAAGATCTGTGTGAAGATGGGGGCCAGCTGGTTAGCACAGGATCGAAGACACGCTGGTGAGATGCCACCTGGGCCTGAAGCCTTCCTCGTCTTTTGTTTCCGAAGAACCCGGCACACATCATCTTCACGGATCTTAAGTGCAGGTTAAGTAGCGGGGGGTGCTGGAGAGGGGTTGCAGGAGGTGTTGGTGTTTTGGTGTGGGGGGTGTGAGATTGGGCCTTTCAAATCTACAGTAGAACACATTCAGGTCGTCAGCCAGTTGTTGGTCCACCAAAGGGCTGGGGGTAGAAGTCCTTTAATTTGTGAGTTGTTTCAGGCCTCTCCACACTGATGCAGGGTCGTTAGCTGAAAACTTGTTTTCCAGCTTCTCAGAGTAACTTATTTCAGCCACTCTGATTTCCCTATTCAGTGTGTTTCTGGCCTGTTTGTACAAGACTTTATCCCCACCCCTGTAACATCCTCTTTGACATGATGAGCTGTTTGAGTTTTCCTGTAAACCACGGTTTATCATTATTGAATGATAAATGAGTCCTAGTAGGGATGCATATATCCTCACAGAAACTGATATATGATGTAACAGTATCTGTGAGCTCGTCCAGGTCTGTGGCTGCAGCCACAAAAACACTACAATCCGTGCAGTCAAAGCAGGCTTGTAGTTCCCGCTCTGCTTAATTGGTCCATCTCTGTACAGTCCTAACTACTGCCTTGGTTGATATACATTTTTTCCTGTAGGTTGGAAGAAGATGAACCAGACAGTGATCAGAGAGTCCCAAAGCTGCTCTAGGGACAGAGCAATATGATCCTTTATTGTTGTGTAGCAATGATCCAGTATATTTCTGTCTCTGATAGGGCATGTAATGTGCTGTTTGTATTTGGGCAGTTCACGTGTGAGATTAATAACTGAGTCCGGATATTGTTGTTCCGTGTCTGATCTGATCAGCCAGCTGTTGCAGTGCTGCATTCACGCACGCATGAGGCTGGATGTAAACACTCACCAGAATAAATGTGGAAAACTCCCATGGCGAGTAGAAAGGCTTACAGTTAATAAAGAGCGCTTCCAAATTCGGACAGCACATCCTCATTAACATTGTTACATGTGTACACCAACTTTCACTGATATAAAAGCATGTTCCACCGCCTCTCGTTTTCCCCTTTAACTCCACAATGCGATCCGCTCTGAACAGCTGAAAGCCCGGCAGATTTAACGCGTTGTCCGGAATAGCAACACTCAGCCGATGGAGCTTCACCAGGGCACTGGCTCGTCTCCCTCGCCTGCATCTCACTGCGCGTTTAAACAACACAGTTGCGCCTCCGACTAAAATGTCCAGTAAAATGTCTGAAAATTACAAAAACAGGAAAAGGTTGTCTGGTATATGCTGCTGAATGTTTAGCATTTTGTTCCTGGTAAAACTGATTGGAAAAAGATTACTAAACACTGAACAAACAAACAAAAGTAACCAAAAAACTGAAGAGCTCCAAATCAAGGCACCCATTTGCGGCTCCATCAATTTACAACACAACAAAATGACCGGAAAAGAAATATTTATAAAAATGATGTACTTATTTTCCTGAAGTTCTATGGACAATACACTTGTGTGCAAATAACCTGGTTGGGCTCCTACAAGAACTCTTCTTGCACACAACTTTATCAACATTTTCAAAGTTATCGGGCCCTATTTAAGTAGTAAGCAGTATTATTGAATTAAAGTATTATTAATCATTTTCATCTACTGACACACAAACCATGGTTAGTATTAACAGTGATTGTATTGGGGCCAGTCGATTTTGATTTTGAAAAATTTTATTAATTTATAGAAATTCGGAAAAATGTAACCAAAAATATTTGTATTTATTTATATAAGCATGGTGGCATAGTGACTCACCTCAATCCGGTTGGCAGAGGATGAATCTCAGTTCCCTCAGCATCTGAGATGTAAAATATACGCATCTTATCGCGTGGCTTGTTGAGCTCTCGGTGGGGCACGTAGTGAGTTGTGCGTGGATGCTGCGGAGAATAGCGTGAAGCCTCCACACGTGCTTGGTCTCCGCGGCATCCACGTACAACTCACTACGTGCCCCACCGAGAGCGAGAACCACATTATGGTGACCACAACAAGGTTAACCCAACATGAATCTACCCAACCTAGCAACGGGACTAATTAGTTGCTTAGGAAGCCTGACTGGAGACACTCAGCACACCCTGGATTCGAACTTGTGACTCCAGGTATGGTAGTTAGCGTCTTTACTTGCTGAGATACCAGGCCCCAACCCAAAATATTTCTAAATTCAATTTACACTTCAAACAAAACAAAAATACAATAAAAATAATGTAGTGGTCAAAATAATTATTCCAAATATTTTACTCTCTCTCTTCTTCCACCGACCCCAGACTTAAAAATCACTCTACGACAAAAGGTGGAAAAATACCAATACAAATTCGATCATAAATACAATTGTAAAGATAAACATAATAATACAAATTGAAAAGTAAACCTTGACCTAAAGATATTGATCGTCATGGACATAATTTGATGTTCAGAATTTTGAGAATTTGTACATGAACCTTATTACCACATGCTGATGGAATCTCCAAACTGCAAATGCAAAAGAGTTTTGTCTTTGCACTGCAAACAGACGTGCTTTTGAAACATCTTAGCGCGGTGACCAATTTCTCAGGGAAATAGCAAACTGAGCTTTGCACAACTTCATATACATACAATACACCCACAGTTTGCACGCAAACACCCCCTGATAGCACAAACACTTCCACCCATGCCCACTTGCACTTTGCACAGGCACGAAAATTGTGCCTAGAATTAGCACTTTCACATAAATTCGTTGTGCGCACTCACAAATAAAATTGATTTATATTTAAAGGGACATTTCTAGCATACATGGAGTCCTATCTGCTTAAATTTCCACTATGGAAACCCATTACGTATTCACCAGGAAACTTCTCTTGTGACGAGTTGACCAAGAACTTTTCTCTTAGTGACTTGCAGTGCTTCTTCCAGGCAGCCTCTTGATCTTGCATGCATTGAGTCAGGCTGAGTTCTCTAGAACAGTGTTTCCCCAACCACTGTGTCACGGCACACTAGTGTGCCATGAAAGATTGTCAGGTGTGCCGTGACAAATTATCAAATTCCACAAAATAAATAAATTCATTAAAAAAAAAAAACTATTTCAGGGATCCAAACTCCTCACCTTTCAGAGAAATTTGCCATTTTGAAACCATAATCGGTTACTTTAATGATTGTGAAGAGCAATGATTAATGTGCCGAAGTGACTGATATTTATACGCATTAAGGGTCTTTTACATGACTCGTGTCAGCGCTGCAGAATACATTGAAGTCTATGAAGTGACTTTACACCAAAGTGTTTTTCACACAAGTTTTTGCTTCACCAATAGTGTCCAATAGAGTACTTAGCAACAAGAAATATTTAAAAACTGTCCAAATTCGTGAAGAGACATTGAATGTAATTAATTGAACAATTTCTTTTAATTAAATGTTACCTTATCGTTTACGAATATCAGAGACCCCTGTTATTGAACTAATAAATAGTAGTAAAAAGTGTGCCGAAAAGGTTGCGAAACACTGCTCTAGGCATGTGACAAAACATGAAACCTAAAAAGAGGATTTTGTGATGACACTAAAACTCTTGGACCTGTAAGGAACACATTGTGTTTGGCACAAATCAAATACAGCCCAAAACCCAAGTACACCATTCTTATTTTCAAGCACGTTAATGGCAGGTAGCGTTATAATCTGTGCTTTCTTTTCGACAAGATCAACCAGAAGCTTGTTGCCCTCAGTAACATCATAGATTGAGCTAAATACAGGCTAATATTTCTTAATTGAAATATAGGCAAAAATTTCAACAATTTAAATGTGCAAAACATAGTCAAGACTTAAATAGTATGATGTGTTAACATTTGGAGGTGTAGCAGGAGCGAAATACAAAACCAAAAAAAGCCTGTAGATCAGAGTTTATTAAATATAATGGAGATATAAACTGCCAAGCTGCTGAACAAGTAATGCATTTACAGTACTTTCGTGTTTTCAATTAATCCAGACAGTTGGGCAATAAATGGCTTGACATTTACTCCAATGAGAGGAATTAACATCTCTAAACAAATTGTGTAACTCCTCATCCTTTCCACTCACTTTCAGTTATTGTTTCAAAAGCCCTGACTCATTCTCTTCAGCCTCTACACAAAGACAGTGCTTATGATATCAGAGCATGGGTGTTCTCATTACCAACACTGATACACATAGACAGAAAGAGAGATGAATGAGACTCTAGCGTTCTGCTCCAGACTCAAGTCGAGGCTGACTCACGTCAGTTTGACTGCTGGTGTTTTAGCTTTAACTCAGCAGTCGGACTGAAATGAGGACTTTAAGTGGTCTATTCGCTCAGCTGTGAGGTTAATTAGATGGCACTCTACTGCAAATATGTTTGTGGAGCAATATGTGAAGAAAGAAGATGGGGTAAAAACCTCATACTATGTGAACTAGATAGGAGATGGTAGGTTAGCATCTTGCCATATCACATTTTATAGGGCCATACATTTAAAGACAACTTGAAATGGCATTCACGATGCATTTAACTAGGGATGGACATTATCAGGTCAATGTCAAGTCAAGCTCTTTATTGTACATGGAGATTATTCTACAATGAGATTATTGTCATTTTTAGTACTTCAAGAATTGTATGGCCAATTTTGGTCATTGACCATTGCTTCAGTATTTTGCGGCATGAGTTTTTAAAGGTTGAAACAACATACTCTATGCAATTAGGTGAATGCAGACACTTTGAGTGAGTGTGCAAAGCAGTACAACCGTGTGTAACGTCTTGTCCAATTTTCATGAGAGTGCTGATTCTAAGTGCAATTGCATGTTAGCGCAAAGTAGGGTTGGGCGATGTCCCCTAAATTGGCAGTTGACGATGTTGACAGTAAAACATCGCGATGGACGATGATATCGTCGGTGGGGTGGGGCGGGTGATTATATAACTTCATATAATTTTCAAAAATTATATGAAAAATTATAATTTCGTTATTTTACTAACCCAACTAATGACCCGTCGGCGCTTTATCAGTAGGTTGCACGACACGTGAAAAAATTTTTTTTTTAGCTGTCACTTAAGAAGAGTTGTGCACTTTATTTTAATATATCTCTTTACATAAATACTATTTTCCACTTAAAAACTATAATTTCGTTATTTTACTCACTGATGAGCAAAAGGTCGAGGCAGAAATGACCATGTACCTGCAGGAAATGGCCATTGATGGGGAAGAGGACCCGCTGACTTGGTGGAAAACGAACGACAAAAGGTTTCCGTTCATGGCAAGATTAGCACGGAAATATCTGTGCATATGTGCTACCAGTACTCCATCAGAGCGGGTCTTCAGCACAGCGGGTAGTGTAGTTACTCCAATCCGCAGCTTATTAAAACCAGATAAAGTGAATATGTTGGTATTTCTGGCCAGAAACATCGAAATTTAAACATGGTCTATGGTGAAAGATAGTAGACTTCTTTACGCATATTTCAGCCATCCGTTCTTGAGCTATTCGATTTTGCATATTATTTTTTAAACGTTCATTTGTGTAGTTCATATGACCACTTTACAATATTTCAATAACATAATTTGTTTTGTAGCCTGTGCTAAAGTTAATTGTGCTGCTAATTATAAGTGAAATGTTAATGCCGAGTTTCGGTCTGAGTGTTGTTCCGTTTTCTTGTTCTTTATTTGTTGTTCTTCTATGTTTTAATAAATGTGTGTTATTCACATTCACCTTGTTTCTTTCATTTGATTTGACATTATGGATTTATGGCCAAGGAAATTTTTCTTTAAAAGTATTAACCAGACAAAAGTTATTTGACGTTCAGCTGGTCTGGGTTTATCTTAAACTGCTGCTTCAGTGTATACAAGAGCTATGTGACAATGAGCAAGATTTACTGAGACACTACAACTACTAATAATTCATTAATAAAGGCTATTTTCTTGTAGCCTACAACATAAAATATTTTAATCTAAATGTACAGTGTAAGACATGTAAAAAAAAGACAAGAAGCTAACAATGTCAAGATCAATATTTGTGTAGCCTGCCTGACACGGTATTTTCACAGACTAACACGTCACGTCTCTGGCATATACTACAGTATTTAAAATAGCATATATGCATTAGTTATATTCTCAATTTAATTTACAGAGCAATCCCTGCAAAGTTTTTAGGTTAACTATAGAAGAGACTAGTGAGTCACACTAGCAAGACTCGCAAAAGGGGGGAGTGGCATCACGATGGTGGCTCTACATCGTGATGTTGGTCATCGTCCATCGGCACAACCCTAGCGCAAAGGGGCATGGGTGTGAGTTTTTGCACTACTGTGGGTGTATGCACACAAACTGTGGGTGTATTGAATGTAAATGATGTGGCGCAAAGCGCAATTTGCTATTTTCCTAAGAATTTAGTCATTTCAGTACAACATCTTATCTCAGCGCAAGGTCCAGATTAATTTCCTGCATTTGCAGTTTAGAGATTCCACAAACGGGTGTTAATAAAGTTCATTTCCAAACTCTTAAAAATTGATGGAACATTAAATGAAGTCCCTGACTGTGATATGAGATTGTGTTAATCTATCTAAACGTCATGGCTTATTTTTCAATTATTATCATAATGTATTCATGATCTAATTTATATTGGTATTGTTCCACCTGTTGCTGTAAAGTGACTTTAATTCACTGCAAAAGAGGCCGGTGGAAGGAGAGTCAAATGTTTAGATTTTGTATGATTTTTTTGACCACTTCCTTATTTTGATTATATTTTCATTTAGTTTTAAGTGTAATTTAAATGTAGAAATATTTTTGGTTTAATTTTATCATGTTTCAATAAATTAATTAATTGTTTCAAAATCGACCGATAGAAGTGAAGTGTGTGCCGATGCAATCACAGTTAATACTAGCCATTATTTCTGTTTCAGTAGATTAAAATGATTAATAATATCTACATTCTCTATCATTTAACGTAGCGTACATCCAAATTCATCACATTTTCTATGTGTTTAAAAGGAGTGTGTTTCTGTCATAGAAATATGCTTGGCACTCATCAACGACACAGTTGATGCACCAAAGATCATAAGTCTATATTTCTGTTTATTGCATACAGTCTATTTACACAACCAACTTCTTTTGAATGTGCAGTCTTTGTGTATATCGCTCATGCTTGAGGGAATGGACTGTATAATATGATGCAGATGGCGGATTAACTGGAAAAGAACCTCAGAATTAAACTGCACTTGTTTCAGCCTATTTGTAAGCTGCACAGGCCATTTCGCAAACTTGTGCCTTGACTTAGTGCATGCTTGCACGAAAATACCAAAACTTCATGACCATGCCCACTGACTAGCGCTCTTAAAATAGGGCCTTGTGTCTCTCAATTGATTTGAACATCCCTAGCTCTAATCCATTCAGTTTTGCTCCATTTGCTCCTTTTAGTAAAGGTGCACTCAGTAACTTTTGTCTTTGTTTCAACTTTGACTTACACTGACACCTAGTGGCTTGGATGCAGCATCATTTAAAATCAATAGTTTTCAGTTTCAGATGCCATTGTAGAAATGTACCGTAATTTCCGGACTATTGACCGCACCCGAATATAAGCCGCATCCACTGAATTAAAAAAAATATATTATTTTGAACATAAATAAGCCGCACCTGTCTATAAGCCGCAGGTGCCTACCGGTACATTGAATCAAATGAACTTTACACAGGCTTTAACGAAACACGGCTTGTAACAAAAATAAATAGGCTTTAACGAAACACGGTGTGGCAGCGGGCGTGGTCAAGCGCCCGTCCGGAGAGAAAAGCGGTAAGAGCGCTTACATCAAGTGCTGAAAACTGTCACACTGGTGCCTGTGTGACAGTTTTCCCAAGAAGGACACATGAAGCAGGGCACTTGACGTTCCAGGTAAGGCTTTTAATGGCCACAGCAATGTTTACAATCAATTTTATAAAGTTTCTCAATTCTTGAACTTCTATGCGCCAACACTAGACTGACGTGTGTCTGTCTGTCACTCACTCACTCTCTCTCTGCTGCCTTTTTAAGCCGCTCTCCCCAAGCTTACTGAAATTAGTCACAGGTGTTAGGCATTAGCTCAGGTGTAAGTGCCCTTACCGCTTTTCTCTCCCGGACGGGCGCTTGACCACGCCCCCGCTACCACACACGGCTTGTAACAAAAAATAAAAAATTAGCAAGAAAGTCATTGGTCACTACCTTCCTCCTCTTGTGCACATGAAACCACTGAAGTCATCTCCTTCGATTGTCAGAGTTGAATAGCCTCAGCTTTAGTTGTCTTTTTGCACTGAGTCAATTCATCACGCTGCTGTTTCCAACGTCTCCCGTGCAGGAGCTCTATTTCCTTTTCCAACAGCCAGATCAATCGCCTTCAACTTGAAAGCTGCATCATATGCATTTCTCCGTGTCTTGAGGGTGACAAAATGACTACCGTAATCAGAATGATGGGAAGTTTGAGCGCTTCGATTTAATCTAAACAGTAAACAAAAAAGTTGTTTGACCTTAACCCGTTCGGCAATTTCATTGGTCTAATGAAAGCTTCATGCCGCCAAAAAACTGAGCACGTCACAGAATGTTTTTTTTTTATATATATATATAAAATTTGAAAGCGGGAAAAATCCATATATTAGCCGCATCGTTGTTTAAGCCGCGAGGTTCAAAGCGCGGGGAAAATGTTGCGGCTTATAGTCCGGAAATTACGGTAGTATTCACAGTCAGTCATGATTACTTTAATCAATGAGTGAAAGTGTCCAATAACAGGACGGTTACTGAGATTAAGCGAGTAGTATTCGGCTGGTCATGTGATTCTAACACGATTCTTTAACTCTAACACACTGAACCGGAGTGAACAATCAGCAGAACTTTAATTTCAAACTCAAAATTAAACAGAAACATAGATGCACAGACACGTGCAACTCTCTCTCCATATCTCTCTCTCTCTCTCCCAAACTGGCGTCTCCGGCTCGTCCTTATCCCCCTCCCGGCGGATTAGGACGATTCAGTGCTGGCCATGCCTCCTCACTTTTCTAAATCCTTTTCTCAAAAGGGTATATGGTCATTAGTGGCGCAAGATATGTAATGGTGTTGCAATACATACTTGTGCTTCCAAAAATCATAGTTTTACGATTATTTCATATATATATATTTACATCACAGGATATATATTTCTGTTTATTAAAAGACATTTGTGTGCTATATTCATACAACAATATCATGTCAATTTTCTGTGCAACTCTAGCGAATTATCAAGCTATACCATATGCGTGTACACATACAAACATGTTGTGTTTAAAACAAAAACATTTGAGACATTTTACATCTACATTCATGATAATATATCAATTAGCAACCAAACAGACAAGCACCCATGAGTGTTTTGCTTTAGGAGAGATGATGATATCGTCAGATGTAGGCAAACAAATTGGTCTTTCTTGATCAGCAGTGTGAGCAAAGCTCCATCTGTACCTCTCTCTCACTCTCTCAACGCCTGTCGATGTCTGAATTACCTTGCGACTCCCTCCAGTGTGTATATGAGCAGGCAGTGTTTAATGGCGTTAGCGAGTAGGAGTGAGCGTAATTGTGCAACCTCTAAATTTATGGGGGCTGACAAGCTGGGCCAGGGCTGCTGGGTAATCTCTGTGTAATTGAGAGTAGAGGTCACCAGAGGGAGACGCCACTGCCCCTCCAATTCCCACAGGACCAAGTGTGTCTGTAACGACTGTTATACAGTGTATGCAGGTTTGGTCACTTTACAAAATACAGTAATATTAAAAAAAGTATAAAGCTGGGGCAACAAACCTGTTAACATAGAGTTAATGCATTTGACAAGATGTTTAATATTTTTCTTGTTAATTGATTACATTTACATTTGGTCATTTTGCAGATGCTTTTATACAAAGCTATTTACAAATAAGGAACATTTATAAGCACTTTGTTGTATATGGGTGAATCTCCTAAAACCTGTCAAGAAAATTCCCTGGTCATATTATCCCCAAATCAACATGTTATTTTGTATAAAGAAAATGAAGCCTACTTTTAGCACAATTAAGATGTTTTTGCATTGTGACATGATATGGAACTGTATTGCTGTCAATACAATACATAAAGATGTGCGTTTACTTGAAAAATAATTGCACACCTTAGCAAGTCTGTCAACCAATCAGAATTAAGCATTCAACAGACCTGTGGTATAAATATATTTTTATACCATGGTCTGTTCGAATACCCGATTCTGATTGGCTGGAATGCTTGTGGTTCAAACCATTCAATGCAAAGGTAGTTCCGGTCAGTTTTAATCACTGTTCGATATTAATGAGCTGTTTGTAACCATAGCAACATAACATTACAGAGCAAGCAGAGTGAGCAATAGCATCTGAAACATTTCCTAACCACTATCATCAGCATAGCTAATATAATGGAATTCAGCTTGTTTTGCACGGAGGGTGAGGACCTATTAAATACATCTTTCGCTGCACGAAATTACGGCAATGTTTTGTGTATGTTATGTGCTGAAGTGATGCCTATAGCCATTAGAGGCTCCCCGCACTCACAAATCTCTGACTCAAATGCTGAAGGAGAAGTGCTGTTGTTTACAATATGCACTCAACATTTTGTGGTGAAGCTCTACCATTCATGGACAAATTGCAATTTCATTCTTAATTCAGTCAATTTTGCAGCCTTGATGGATACCATACCAATATCTCAGAGGTCATAATCTGCAGGTTCTAGAGTGTTTTGAATGGTTTACCCGTTACCCTACAGTAAGTGCTACTTATATTGTCACTGCCACGTTTGTAATGTCGGTTTTTCCACATTAATGTGAAAATGACTATAAATCAAAATTAAATAATACATTTTCTCTTAGGTGCCAACCCCTCTACATTCTGTGGATATTATTATTTCTAGATTGTGCATTTAACTTTACAAGGTGTTTGCAACATTATCTAATTTGCATAATCCCTTGCATAATTGAATCAGGTGCTAAAACAACACATACAGTGTGTGCAAATAAACAACACAATCAGCAGGCACCATTTGTTTTTAGTGAATTCCCCCCTAACCTCCACCATTGCAAGCTGCTACATGCGATGCTGTTTCATGGATATACACATTCCCATCTTCAGTACATTCATATACATTTTAACTTAAGTAAGAAACGGTGCATTTTTAAGATGCCAGTGCATCCACCCATTTTACGTCTACTCAGTCCTCTGGAGGATGTGGCAGTGTTGAAATTGCCCATGTACAGGTGCGCCGTTGTCACGCTACCTGGAATGCAGCATTCCCACAGATGAAACAGGTGTGAGTTCTCCCAGACAAGCAGCTCGGCAGCAGTCGCTGTCCTTCATTACAGACCTCTTCAGTTGGAGCTGTCACTTTATTACTTTGAAGGAGAGAGAGACAGCAAGTCTGCCTGTCGTAACCACATATTTCCATCGCAACAGTGAAGCGATGCTAATGAGCTGGACATACTCGTGCATAAGGCTGCTGTTTTGACGCTGTATGTTTCAAAGTGTGGGGGGAGGATATGTAGAGGAGAGAGGAATATCTCACATATTTACTTGTGTCAGAGAATATGGATTCTAGGACAGATGCAACAAGATCTTTGAGTGACTTTCATAATTTGTTGCGAGACAATTGACTCATCTCATAGACTGAAACGGTGACTGTTCGATTTTTCAGTAGCCTTTGTATTTTTCCTATTGATGTACTCCATATGCATTACATAACATTCTCCAGAAAAGACCTCTAAGCCTTGAATCAAACCAATCAGCTCTGAAATGAACCTAATTACAAGATTTGATTCAATAAGGTCTTTGTAAAAGGTTCAATACTTAAAGAAATGTTCTGGGGTCAATACAAGTTAAAGTCAATCAACAGCATTTGTTGCATAATGTTGATTACCACAAAAAAAGACCCTCCTTTTCTTAAAAAAAAACGAAAGAATCTGGGTTCCAGTGAGGCACGTACAATGAAAATGAATGGGGCCAATCCGTAAACGTTAAAATACTCACTGTTTCAAGAGTATAGCCACAAAACATAAACAATATTCATATTTTCTGTGTAAAATATGGCCAATTTTACAACTTTGTTGTCATGATTATGTAATGTCAACAAACCCTAAAACAACTGTAAAAATTATTATTTAAACAACTTAACAGCTCAAATAATACATGAGTTATAACAGAAGAATTAATGTAAGTGCTTTTATAATTTAGAATATTCACATATCTGCCTTTAAACCCTCCAAAAATTGGCCCCATTCCATTGTAAGTGTCTCACTATAACCTCGATTTTGAACTTTTTTTTTTTTAAAGAGGGACGAGTCTAAATAATTTATTGTGGTAATCAACATTATGCCTCAAATGCTGTCGATTGAGTAAAATTAATATTTTTTTCTCTAACGCTAAAGCGTCCCATTTAACTAATGTTAGGAAGGTAGCTAGATTAGTAGCAACCTAATGTTAGCTTAACATCCACAAAGTAGCCTGAAAAAACTCACCATAACTCCCTGCCATGATTTCTGTTCTCGTTTAAATAGCAACTTCTCTGATTGGTGTTTTTCGCTTAAGGATTTTGGGTAATGTAGTACTTCATTGGGAATCTAGTAATTGTTTTATCAAAGAAAGTTAAAACCACACTGACTCGTGGCATCTACAGAGGCATACACCATCATGAAACCTTAAAGCTCAAAGTAGGTCTGTCATAAAAAGTTTATACATTATAGCTGAATCTCAGTTTCTCTTTAAAGATGTGGAATGGCCCCGCAACCCTACAGAGAATAAGCAAGCATGGACCTTATACACAGTAGCGCCATCTTTAATTTTTCACTGGAATGAAAACAAGGCTGTGAGGGATACACTTGCCATCTCTTCAATCGGTTGTACTGTTGTTTAAAGTGTTATCATTCTGCTGATGAAATATTGAAGCTAAAAAAAAACTTTACCAAGCACTTTATGCAGAAAACACTTTATAAAGTGCATGCCATTAAGGAACCCTTAAGTCTATACCTCACTGCCTCATTTTCATTCACGTCAAAAATCTAAAATTGTACTACTGTGAATAAGGCCTATAGAAAATGTAACCCTAAACTTGAGCTTCGTTTTTGCCAAACCAATTAACGTTAAGATTATTGTTTTTTCCAGACCAAACCTACAATGTGTGATTAAAAATTCATAAACACGTTTTCTGTGGTAAGATTGTGCTATCACCTGTCAGTGGGGTTCCAGATTCTTAACTCATTTAACCAGAAATACAGTATTCCCACCTCAGTATTTTTGGACTTCTGTAACTGAACCCCCACTGAATGTTTATCAGAATGCATATCAGATATGAGGCACATTACCAGACCACACACAGTCATCAGCTGGTATGTATTATGTACTGTGTCAGTAACACGCCAGAAGAAATGGAGTGGGATATGCGATGAAAGTGGTTGAGGTCAGATCAATGTTGTGCACAATGGCTAAAGACTTTTACCTAGCCAGGAGGCAACTCTTTCAATCCCAAATGCTGAGGGGAGTATTGATTCCTGTTTTCTTTTTGCTGTAATGAGTCTGCTCTTATTACTGAATGCATCTTAGAAGCAGAGAAAGGGAGCTTTTAACCCTATGATCATCTGTATAATGGACTTTAATGCAGTTATAACACGTTTACGTGTTCCTTTAGCTATTATCAGTTCGATTCTGGTCAAAGTTGCCACAGAGGCAGTTGTGTATTTTATTATTTAAATTTTTTTCAATGTATCTGAGAATATTATAGACAATATACATTTTTTTTGTTTTGTTTACGTGTCCCATGGTAAAACTGTTTGAAGTACCTGGGAGTACCATGTATATACCATTGGTATTGTTTATCTGTATAATGTCAAAGTATCATGGTATTACCATCTGATGCCATCACTGGCCATAATAATTTTTTTGTAAGCATAATTCACCAGTTTTTAGTAAAGAAATTATTCTGTTGTTCTGTTCCTAAACTTTAGGTTTTTAATCTGAGAGAATGACCATTATATGTCATAACTAAGCTATGGTAAATGAACATGGTATATATCAAAGTACCATTACCATTTGATACCATCACTGTACCACGGTACTGCTAGAGTACCAGTATGTTTTGTATTGGTAATATTGCATAGAAATGTTCTTTTATATGAACAGATACTACATTTTGGTCCAAAATGTTTTTGTTGCTACTAGGAGTGCATATTTGTATACATATTCGATTCTGATGCACAAGCGCTTGATACAGTTTGAAATGAATTAATTTTGGGTATATTTTTCATTTATAATATCTATTTTGCTAAAATACAAATAAACTGTCTTTCTGCTAATGCTGGTAATAACAGACAATAACATAAATTTTACAAATTTCAATTTATCATTAGTTTTACATCTTGGTCACATTTTATTTTTCTAAATTCATTTAGTTAGTCAATGAAGATGATGTTTTAAAATTGCATATATATTACATTGCAATTGTTATTGTAATATTATATTGTTTACATTAATAATTTGTACTATTTACAAGTACTTCTGTTGATATGTAGAATAAGTGCTAAAACGGTACTGTCTCTTTAAGAATATTGGCAGTTGGTCGCATATGTGAGTGATTTACATGCATTGTAGAGGGTTGCGCGTAGAGCTACAAAACAATCGTAGGATTTTTAAGAATCTTTTTCTAGAAACGTTCAAATTAATTAATTAGAAAATGTAAAAAAAAATCTCAGCCCTAACACTAACCATCAAAACTAAGCTGGTATGTTAGATTATGTTGCTGGTTTTGTTAGAATGACCCTTCAATTTTAACAAATTACCACCACCTGTTAGCTAAAACACCTCTTACTGTATTTCTCAGATGACCTCTGAATACTTGACTTAAGAGGGTAAATGTGAGATGGAAACATGCTGTTGCAGATGAGTCAGAGGCCAGCAATATCCTCTCTGATTGGATCAATAGAGTAATTAGAGCAGAGCAGAGCTGCTCAAGGCAGTGGCAGCAAATGAGCCAGTCCAAACTCTCCCAGGAATACTGCGCAAACACTTTGATGTCCTTTCTGAAGGTGTGCACACGCGCATGTTGAGACATGTCGCTCTGAGAGCCCTTGTGCTGTTCCGTGTACCAGCTATTTGTTAGGTGGCACTCTCAGGCATGTAGCCTGGTGAACGGTGAGGCAAAAGGTCTGAGAGTTAGAACTGGCTCCTTTTGTCATTTCCTGCACAGCAGATTGGAATAAGATTGACATTGTGCACCCAGAATCCTCGAAACAGATTTAGCTGTTTTTCGACAGCAAATAACCAGAGTGAATGCACGCACACACATCCAAACACACACACAATATAAGGTCATCACCTCAGAGCCTCTGTTAATAGGAGCTAAACAAACAGGCTGTGTCGTGTCACCGATGTCAGCTGCTTCAGAGGTCAGAAGTCAATGACTGAGTGACAGCCGTGAGCTCAGGGAGTTTGACAGAGAAAAGGATTGAGAATAGAGAGAAAGAGTGAAACCACTCCACCACAATGTGGCAGTCCAACATTGACAGTTGGGCAATTTACGTGTTTAAAGCTTGAACACTAAAACTACATACAAACTACAATCATGTGTTGTATCTGTTACAGATGAAGATGTTCAGAGCAAAAAGTTTATGAACTGAGGATAGTTAATGAAGCTAAATAAGTAGTGAGGACAGAATAAAATTCTGTCATCATTTATACCCATTTTCCACCGACATGGTTCCAGTGCTGGTTGCTGGGCAGGTGCAAATTATCAAACTGTTTTCTGCAGAAAAGCCAGTTCCGGGCCAGAAATTTTTTTTTTCACACCAGCCCCAAAAGCTTGCTGGTCTTTAAGCAGGAACCGATTGTCCGATCTATTGTTCACCTATTGCAGCTCATAGCTCAAGCGGGGAAATCCCCAGCATACTTTGACTGGGTTATTTGAATAAATTCTTTCTAGATTTTTCTGTCTTTTTTAATAAGTAAATAAACAGATCATTTTAATATCTTGCAGTGTTATTTTTTTCTCATCAGTATGTTTTAATTAAAACCGTTTGGTTATCATCCTGATGCATCTTATTCTTGTCTTCACTATAGTTGAAAAAATCAGAAATCCCTTTGTCAATGCACATTTTCATCTGTATTTCCATTGATGAGATTAACATTTTTGGGAGCTCCAAAAATGACAAAAAATAGCACAATAGAAGTATTCCATTCAGTTGCATCAGCCTCCAGCCTGGTGCAACATATTTGTGACATACTGAAATTTGGTGACAAAATGTGCCATATTGGAACTGAATGAGATTTCTGAATTGAGAAGAAAAGAAGACAGTATGTTACTTTGAAATGGCATGAGGGTAAGTAAATGAATTGTGTTAAAGTGCGTAAAAGTCATTGTTGTTGTAGCGCCTCTAGTGTTCGTTTCACCAAGAAAATATTGTGAAACATGCAATGAGCCACGAAAAATATATTTAGAAAAAAATGTAGGTGTATTTAAGTGATTCTATGAGACCAGGATGTTTCTAGATGGTTGGTCAGCTGGATTACCTATTGGTGGTCCTGGTTTCAACCTAGTAGACCATTTTGGTCAAGATTTTTAGGGCTGTTGGACCACCTTGGACCAACAGCAATCCACCAACCATGTTCTAAAAAACAGCTTTTCCATCCTAAGCTTGTACGACCTGTTTTTTGTTTGTTTTTTGTTCAGTTTTTTTCTCAGAAGGGTAGTGTAAAAGCAGCCTCTCCTGTGATGAGAAAGCAAAGGAATGAAATTATTTCACTGAAGTGATGAATGAGGGGCTATGAAAGCATGGACAGTGTAGACGATTTCAGAGCATGAACAGGAAGGATACTATAAGCTCACATCATAACGCAGGTAATAATGATGGCGTATACACACCAGTGAGTTCGTTCGTGTCAAACACTCACCTGTCAGCGGGATACAGGCAGAGACAGAGAGAATTAAGTGTATTTGTGGGTGGGCGAGAGACATTTTGACAGATTGATTGCCGAGTGATTTGGGTCACTCTCTAACCCTTTCTCCTTGTAACAGGAGTTGCATTGTCTCGGCTGGCTACAGCTTTCCACTGTCTCAGACTCCCATTAAAAATCATTGGGTTTCATTACAGTGAATTGTGTAAACAAGTTACAGGCAGGGGAGGGGGGAAACAATTTGAATCCCTGATGTGCCACTAGAGGCCTCGGAAAAAAATAATGCATTGATGCACCTGATTGTCCTCAATTCGCCTTGGGGAAAAAACACCATCCATTCACGTAGAAAACACAATAATCATTATGAGATTTTTAATGCCACAATCCACAAGCAAACTCTTTGCAAGGAAAAAAATACAATGTTTGCAATTTAAATGTGAATACACAACTGTTCCTTGTAGAATTTGATTGATTTTCTTCTGAAAAGATGGAGGAAAATATGCGGCGCGAGGTAAACACAAGACCTCGCTTATGGAAATTAGATTATTCTTACAAATCAAATTCAATCATATTTGTTGCATTGTTCGGTTTACACCTCTATATTCAAGATGACTCTTTGCAATCTCTAAGAGCTTATTGTCAAATTGTTTGTAGTTTTCATACAAACAGCTTCTAGGAAAAATTCATAATAACATTACAGATCATGTCCCAGTCTCAAGCCAGGGCTATTAGAATGTCAACAGGGAGTTAATTTGCATCTTTCTCAGAAGATTGTCGTCTCATATACCATCTATAAGGCACCTGAACCAACAACCCATATGCAGCCTAAATGGATATTACTTTTTCTCAGAAACGGAGCACTTCTCAAAGTTCTGCTTCTCATTTGCTCAATATTTTGACTCAGTGGCTAGCAGTTGCTTCCTGTATTGTATGTGCCATGGATTTGAAAGGCCCCCATAGCATTCATCTGCTGTTGTATTGTGAAGCATGCCATTGTGCATTGCGTTTATGGCCCTGAAAATGTCTGGACACTACTATATAGCTATGTGATGTTCACTGTAGTAATAATAATAATAATAATCAATAATGACTGTTTTATGTTTAAGCAATATCTCATATCTGCGATGCTCTGTTGATCAGCACTTTATGGAATTCAGAAATAATAAAAGAGAAAACGGGTATCCTGTCAGTAGTTTCGAAAAGGAAGTATCTGTACTCCTCTTCAAAAAGTGCTATCGGGAAATCCCTATTACGTACTGTAACAGTACAAGGACGGGCAAGGAGGAGGTGGGAACTGGCTGAACAGTAAAACTTGAATGGTAAACTTAAAACCAGCATAAGCAAACATGCAGCGCAGCCACGTGCGTCTCTCTCTCTCTCGAACCGGTGTCTCCAGCAGCCCCTTTATCTCGCTCTCACACTGATCAGCTGATTCGGCGCCAGCCATGCTCCATCATTGCCCGGCCATGCCCTCCTCCTCGTCACACGTACCATGTACAATATATTTTACCCTTTAAGCTAGGATTGGCATGTAGAATACAATCAACCTATTTTTTCACTCGCAGAAAAAAATATACTGAGGAATAGTATAAGTATATATAG
The DNA here is from genome assembly GCF_025860055.1 of Xyrauchen texanus. Classification (NCBI taxonomy): domain Eukaryota; kingdom Metazoa; phylum Chordata; class Actinopteri; order Cypriniformes; family Catostomidae; genus Xyrauchen; species Xyrauchen texanus. The sequence goes on along the minus strand of NC_068316.1, from coordinate 25,986,842 downwards.
TATAAGTCGGACCTTCATTTCACACAACCATTAACACCTCCTGCAACCCCCCTCCTCCCCCCTCCTGCTACACTACCTGCACTCAAGATCTGTGAGGACGATGTGTGCCATGTCTTTCGGAAGCAAAGGACAAGGAAGGCTCCAGGACCAGATGGCATCTCACCAGCTTGCCTTCGTTCCTGTGCTAACCAACTGGCCCCCATCTTCACTCAGATCTTCAATAGATCACTGGAGCAGTGTGAAGTCCCATGCTGCTTCAAATACTCAGTTATTATCCCCGTTCCTAAGAAACCTAAAATCACAGGACTTAATGACTACAGACCTGTCACCCTGACATCTGTGGTCATGAAGTCATTTGAGAGACTGGTGTTGGCCCACCTGAAGGACATCACTGGACCCATTCTGGACCCCCTTCAATTTGCTTATCGAGCAAACAGGTCTGTGGATGATGCAGTCAACATGGGTTTGCATCATATCCTGCAACATCTGGACAGACCGGGGACATATGTAAGGATCCTTTTTGTGGACTTCAGCTCGGCTTTCAACACAATCATACCAGATATACTCCGGACTAAGTTAAACCAACTCCCTGTTCCCACCTCTACCTGTCAGTGGATTACCAGCTTTCTGACGGACAGGCAGCAGCTTGTGAGGCAGGGAAAATTCACTTCCACCACCTGTACCATCAGCATTGGTGCCCCCCAGGGATGTGTGCTCTCCCCACTTCTCTTCTCCCTGTACACCAATGACTGCACCACCAAGGACCCCTCTGTCAGGCTCCTGAAGTTTGCAGACGACACCACTGTCATTGGTCTCATCCGAGATGATGATGAGTCTGCATATAGAAAGGAGGTTGAGCGGCTGGCTTTCTGGTGCAGTCAAAACAACCTGGAGCTGAACACGCTCAAAACAGTGGAGATGATTGTGGACTTTAGGAGGAACACCCCAACATTGTCCCCCTCACCATTCTAAACAGCACTGTGGCAGCAGTGGAGTCATTCAGGTTCCTGGGCACTACCATCTCACAGGACCTGAAGTGGGAGATACACATCGACTCCATTGTGAAAAAGGCCCAGCAGAGGTTGTACTTCCTTTGCCAGCTGAGGAAGTTCAACCTGCCACCAGTGCTGCTGAAACAGTTCTATTCAGCAGTCATTGAGTCTGTCCTCTGCACTTCAATAACTGTCTGGTTTGGTGCAGCTACGAAATCAGACATCAGAAGACTACAAAGGACAGTTCGGTCTGCTGAGAGGATTATTGGTTGCCCCCTGTCTCCCCTTCAAGAACTATACACTTCCAGAGTGAGGAAAAAGGCTGGTAAAATCACTCTGGACTTTTTGAACTGTTGCCGTCTGGCCAGCGCTTCAGAGCTCTGAACACCAGAACCGTCAGACACAGGAACAGGTTTTTCCCTCAGGCCATCCATCTAATGAACAATTAAATTGCCCCATTGAGCAATAATTATGTGCAATACACAGTTTAATTTTAATTTTAATTTATGTTATCCAACATATCCACTTCTGCCATTACTTACATTGCTCTGTACATAATATACTGTTTTTTGTTCTTTATATACAGATTGTATTAGATTTGCACTACGTGTGTGTATGTGGGTATGTATGAAGGTGAGTGTATGTACGTATATGTATAATTATTTATTTTGTGTTCTTTTTGGTTTTTAATTACCTATGTCTTGCTGCTGTTTTTGCTATTGTTTGTATTGTTGTTGACTGGAAGCTCCTGTCACCTAGACAAATTCCTTGTATGTGTAAGCATACTTGGCAATAAAGCTGATTCTGATTCTGATTCTGATATCTTTGGCATACATGTTACATGTAAAGAAGTGTTGACTATAAGCTTTTCGATTCTGATTTCACGAAAAATATGCAGAGTATATAATATCACATAACATTACTTAGAGGAGGGGATTCCTGTTAAATACCTCACACACAACGAAATCTAACGCAAAGATCATTAGATAATCCACACGAAGCACAATGTGCACACAGCACATAATAAGCTAAACACTTTAGCTTTCCTGGATCAGATGACTTCATCAGGAAATGATGTATTAAGTTGTCTAGCGTTATGGAATGCTAGACCAATCATATTAGGATTCAGATCACTGCAAACAAAGGTTAAAGTCATCCAAATTTGGGCAGAGAGGATCGTTCACTCTAATTACATATGGCCACAGGAGATGGAGCCAAGTACATGACAGAGACTCGATGAATCAAAAAACATAGAATGGAACTGAATTAGATCTCATTACTCATGCCTTTGTGCCTTGGAAAGAGAGCATATCTGTAGTCATTGTTGTATTTGCATGTGTAATTAGTTCTTATGTATAATTATTATGTTTTATATGTCTGGAGAGGCTTTTGGACAATTTGAGACGTTTATGGACACCAGGATATTTTTTTATTTTTTTGTAATGCTATAACTTTTGATTGCTTTGTTGTATTAACAGAAACTTTTACTCAATTACAGGAGATATGATTGGGATCAAAACAACAGCAGATTTCGGAGCTAGCTTATTGAAACCCAGATATACAGTATAATGTCAAATCAGAAAATCTGAAAAAAGTTCATTTTTGGCTCAAGTGTTCGTGATTTTTCAGCTGTTTCTTAGTCTCATAATTTATCATAATCTATTTCATAGTTGTTGTTTTTTTTAAGTTTTAAATGATACCAAACAATTGACCCTCTTTTTTATTTATTTTAAAAGCCTTTAATTTGGGGCATGCCACTGAAACAGGAAATGTTTAAAAACACCTTCAGACCTTAAGGGTTAAGCACACATTTACAGTTGTTTGCAGTAAGCTTATAAGTAAAAAAAAAAAAATAGTTGATTATGTATATACTGTAGGTTTTTTCAGTCAATAATAATGTATGCATAGCTGTCAGCATGTACTAAAAGATTTGATCAGTTTGGACATTAATGTCTAATTTGGGTTTAACACACAAGGAAACAGTTATTTTTGCCAAGTACAAAAAAATATATTCTCAGATTCACATCCTTGTTGGTACTGCAACAACTTTCCCATCAAATAATTTTAGGCAAACTAAACTGTTACTCTACTCACATTTTTGTTGTATGTATCTCAGCAATTTCCTAGTAAAATGAACGAATAGATGGGCTGCAACAACAATGTCTTTCATTCACTTTCACACAAAGCACGAGTAAACCGCTCACACTGCTATCTTATGGTATCTAAGCACATGACTTGTAAGGTGATACATTTTAACGTTTGCATTACATAGCCAACTACATTTACAAGCTTGTTCAAGTCAGAACAAATTTTACAGTTGCTCAACTGATATAGTGTTGCACTTGCGATACAAAGGACCAGGGTATGAGTCCAGGAGAACAGGAGATCTGTTTGAGAGAAAATGTAACTCTCGCTTAGCTCCTCTTAGTGGACATTTCACCTCGGAAATGCTGCATTACATGTCAGGATTCACGTGACATAGTTTAGCTACAAAAGTCACATCATTTTCATGAGATCAGGGTCATTTAAGGTGAGGGCTGGGGTTAGATATTCAGCAATAGTTATTTCAACCTTATCCTAGCTAATAATTTTCCTCTGATATTAAGGGTAGTTATTGGGGTTAGGGAAAGGTTAGGACTATGTATGCTTGATAGTAAGATGTTGTTCCAGGACCGTTTTCTGGAACACGTCTGTTCTAGTAATGGTCCTGTTAATATTTCAGTAAAATATATAAAGTGCTGGAAGAAGTGCTAATGATATGATTGAATTCTTTGCACCAGACCGCATCAGTCACGCAGATTTGACTTGGCTAACCTGAGACTCCAGTCTAGGCAAATGGTTAATGCAATGATCAACCGGTCCTGTAATTCTCTTTTCTGTGCTCTTATAGATCCATCCTGCTATTGTGTTCTCTGAGCATTTTTAATATGCTAATAGTAGTTCTTATTTTTTCCAGATTCTGGATGTTGTATTGTACACTTTTAAGTTACACTTAAAGAATTTAAACAGAGCTTTTGGCCCAAGTTTATGCAGTCCCAACTCCTTTTGAATCGTCCAACTTATATAGAAAGGGGATCTCTCTTTGCTTAAAACTCATTCTAAAAAAACTCCTCCCTTATCCTTTTACACCTCTGTGGAAGTTTTCTTCATTTCTCACACACTGCAGGGCATTTGTCATCTCCCTGGGCTAGGGTCACCTTACAGGAGGTGCTTTCAGGGCGTTCTGGGAACAAGAGTACAGTAAACCCTATCTCTGCACTCTTATACTTACCTGGAGCCTGACCAGACCAGATCCGATCAATGCGGCTCCACTCTGCCAAACCGAGGCCTTAATAGGGGGGCAATGGAAAGTATGCAGGGTATGCTATTCATGTATTATTTTATGCTATTTACATAAAATAATACATGGTATTGCATATCATAACAAATCCAGCTTGTTATAGCTTGGTAGAAGTATGTGAGTGGAATGAATAGATTTATTTAAACGCCTGTGGAAATAAGCGGGAAGTGGATGGATATTAGAGTGGTTGTAATTAGCATGGATTAATGCATCCAGCAAAAACTGACACACAGTCGTCATGCTGTCTCCAGTGAAGTTGAGTGTTTTTCTGTCTTCTATATCAGAGGGAAATCTCGTAACAGCAGCACACTTGGGTGAGGAACGTACTGTAAAATCATATGGTCAAACTTTTGGCCTTACAGTAAGTCGACATTGCTGCTCATCGTTGCTGGTGGGGCATCGCTCATATTCCCTCTTACAATAACTCATGGACTTGAATCACAAATCTTGTTTTTAGATTTTACTTGCTTTTAATCTTGTTTTAAACCAAAAACATACTTAACACAAGTACACAAATGCAGTCGCGAGCACTTGCCAAATGCATTGCAATCATCTTGTTGAAATACTTAACATCTTTTTTGCGTTACTATGGTGCTATGTAAACATTGCTATGTAAATGTTGATAGCTTGACAACTAACTTGTTGACAAGCCAAATAAACATGTCAGTTATCTTTAACCAACTTGCTCATCAAGCTTCTTACTTTGCCATGTCAGTAGTTGACATGAGCGAGAAATTGTGCCAGGAGACGATAATTTTACTCTTAATGATCCTTTAACTGGATCAAGTTCTTGGCTCTTGCAGTTCAAGTTCAAGTTATTTTGCATACATCTCATTTTGAAGAGAACTTGCAAGTAGACATCCATCCATATAAAAGCAGATAAAAGTATTGTGTGTTAAAAAGGTAAATGTTCTGCACTTATATAGCGCTTTTTTAACCTTAGCGGTTTACAAAGCGCTTTATATTGTGACACATTCACCCATTCACACACACGTTCACACACCAATGATGGCAGAGCTGCCATGCAAGGTGCTAACCTGCCATTGGGAGCAACTTGGGGTTCAGTGTCGTGCCCAAGGACACTTCGGCATGTGGAGTCATGTGGGCCTAGAATCGAACCACCAACTTTGTAATCAGTGGTCAACCCGCTCTACCACCTGAGCCACCTGTAAGTTCTCTGTCTTCAACTGAGGCTCACAAAAAAAAAAAAAACTGAAATACAAATAAAAAAAAAAATATTAATGAATGAAATGTCCCTGAAATAGAAACATACAAGTACAAGTGACATTATTAAACAGTATTATTAACAGCACTACTACAAATCATAAAATCATCATATTTAATCCTTTTGGTAATACACAAAAAAAAAATAATGTTTCCCAGCACAATTGATGGGTACAACAGATGACAATGTATTTAAATGTATGTTATATTGTTGTGAGACATACAATTGTAATAATATAAAAATAACTTGAGACCTTTGCTGTGCTCACTTGGACCGCTATGAACATTACAGCAGAAAATATCACAAAGTTTGTCCCTAAAATTAAAACTAAGTTTTTGAGAATGTAATGACAGTTTTAACATTTATTCACCTTCTGTATTATTGACTCAGTATGTCTTTGCGCGCATCTTAAGACATTCGCGAGCGGAAGATACATACATTAATGAACTAAATATAACGTTTAGTAAATATGAGTGAAATTGATCATGTTGAAGTTGACAATCTACAACAACTAAAATGAGTCCAACATGGTGTATTATCTAAATTTACCTCAGTTACCGGCTGCCTCACGGAAGACTGGACAGTGCGCAAATATGGCATTTAATTACAAAATTACCAAGCGGGAATGTTTTTAAAACACCGAAGGATACAATAATCCAAATCTAAAGTGATATTCAATGATAGACTGACAAACCATTGTGTAAAATGATGAAAAAACGTACATTTACGCTTACCTTGTTCTAGCGACACAACCACTGACGGTTGACCCGGTGTAGCCTAATAAAAAAAAATAATAAAAACGCGCATGCGCAGAACTCTCTAACCAAGTTTCAACATAGAACAAACGTTAAGATTTTGTTCAAATAGTTCAGCGGTACATGTTGATGAATCAACCTCATTCCGACGTTGAATATATGTTCTATTTCGACCTTACAACTTTCTGATGTACCGACCAAATAGTGAATGTTGTTACAACATAAAAAATGTATTGACGACTGATCCCAAACTTTTCCACCCGTCACAATGGATTTTCAATTGCATACATGCAGTAACAGGATTCATTCGATGCTGCCCTAAACTTTGTAAAGAATTTAAACCATCAAATCCCTTTCGAAAATGTGCCACTGATCATTTTCACATGCATATGATCTTTGCGGCAAACTTGTGGCAAATTGTCCATTGTTGCCAAAGGTTTGCCGGAAGTTCACCACTATTGGAGAAGAGCTGCAAACTTCTGGCAAACATTTGTGGTGAATTAAAGGCTCATTTGCATGTGAAAATAACAAGTGGCAAATTTATATAAATATACATATAACTTTAATAAGAATATGTTCTGATTGTCTGTGATTGTGTCACGGTGTGTAACATTTTTGTGTTCAGTGTGGACAGACAAATTGCTTGACGATGGAGGACAAAGTGTTTGTATTTGAACTAAATAAGCCATCTTAGAAGTTATCTTACCTTTGAAAATTGTCCTAGTGTCAAGAGCATTCGTATGATACCTTTAAATGCAATATATTTCTTGTCCTGCCTTTGCACCACCTGTCTACACTTGAATATCACATTGCACCTTTCTGCTTTTTTTGCACTTCTGGTTGGATGCAAACTGCATTTCGTTGTCTTTGTACTTGTACTCTGCACAATGACAATAAAGTTGAATCTAATCTAATCTAAAATGCTGTCTGGTTCGGCAGCTCACTATGGTTTGGAACAGAGCTTTTGTATTTGTTTTTCAGTTCTGGAAAGGGTTCAGAATCAGTAAATGTTTGTGTATCAATGCAATTTTGTCTTGCTGGTGTATATAAGATTTTTCACACTCTCTCGGTCATGTGGTGACACATGCATAAGGATTTTTAATATCATTGCCCAGCAATGCAGGGGTTGGAAATCATTGTTTTATAGACTGCATTAGAGGTCCACTGTGCCACTTTACCGGTTAATGTGACCGGTTTTACGATTGCTGTACATACGGCCTGGAAGATAGAAACAGACAGCAGACATCTGGTAGCCAGTCCAGTTCCACGCAATCGCCAAGACTGACCCATCCAATAATTGAGAAACACACATTAAAGCATTCACCTCAAACTTCTGTCTGATTGCCTTTTCCATTGTTTATGCAAATGCAGGCAAGCTGTCACCAGTTTTACTAGGCGGAAAAAACAATCAGCCCCCCCTAGGTACCTGATGCCTTCAGACCTCTATTACTGCTACAGCACTGTCTGACACTGTGGAGACTCGACAGTTTGCTGGCGATTTGATTGGGTGTAAACGCCATAGCAGTATTAAACATTTATGCTAGTGAAAACCGATACTTTGGCTTCTCAGGGGGAATGGTGGCCCTCGCTTACTTGCTGTGCAAGCAGGAGAGAGTTGTTGTAAATGCAAATCCAAAAAGATGGAGCATTTTTCATGATCATTTCATGCAACACCTGTCGTCTAACACGGTTATTTAAAAATAAGGCAATGTGAAGTCATGAGACCCCGTGAGCAACAGTAATTTTACCATGAGTAAGGGGTGTTATAAACACAATGTGAAGCAGAGTAAAGGGGTTCCGAAACCATGTTTTCTATGAATGAATGCACACTGGTGTTAACAAGGGGCATACCATATTGACTTCGGCCTGGGCTATACTGTAAACCCAAGTGTGCCGCACAAGCCCTCAAAAGTGAAGCCAAAACGTCTCGATCGCCCCCCGGTCATAGGTCATAAACCCCGCCTCCCCATGTTATTCAACGGGACTAAACAATTAAATTACACTTCACATATCTTTTTTCCAAAGATAGTTTCTGTCATTTACTGTAGTTTCTATCACGTTGATGTCATTTCAAGTGTTTGTTTTCAAAATAAGTTTGTTTTTAGTTGCTTATTTGATGCTATAAAAACGGTGCTGTGACATCATGTGATTGACAGGTTCTCTGAGCGAAGTAGTCACTGAAGCACCAACGGACTTTTTTTCGTGATCTTCGGAGGACTGAGGAGATTGGAGCTTTAAATTTAATATCTAAATTTCTATGATTAATTATTTCACACCGTCATAAGTCAAAAGTGCAGGGGCGTGTGCTTGCGATTGATTCAGCGAGAGTGAGGGCGGGGCCTTGATTTCACGGCTTTACTTCCTGCTCACTACTGCGCAGGTCTGTTCCCGAAATCGTAACTGCACAGACTCAAGTCCCAAGATGTCAGCGCCATATCGGGACACTGGCGGCTTCAGTTCTCACCAATGGAAAAGAGTGAAGGTGCGTCGTCCATCTTTTTTTACAGTCTATTTGTAAACCCTTACGTTGTTATTACTGGTAAAAATCAAGTTTTCAAGTTTTGGGCTCAATACTCAAATATCTATGCTCTTTGAACTTATTTATCTTAAAAAGCCATATAAGATTTTAAGTGTTAATAACTCTAACAATAGAGTACAAAATTGAGGCTATGAGGAATACCCATAATCCCTTGCACTTGAATTACTTCATTGTGGTTTCTTGGTAAAAGGGAACATATGGGGGCATTTAAAAAAAAAATTATTACAAATTAATGGGTGTTTTAGCTCTTTTGTTGTTTTGTTGCAAATAGTTGTACATGTATTTTGGTGGCGAATTACGTTTATTTTATGATTCACCTAGAATCACTTGTAATCTTTTTTATTTAAGCTGTGCTATTGTATAATCTAAATTTGTGTCAGTTTAATTAAAATTATTAAACAACAATATTTAAATAGTTTAGTTTACTTGTATCTAGTAACCTTTACTCAATTCAATTGAGTAAGCGAGTTTTCTCAATGAAGTCAACTTGTTAGGGTTTTCAGTGTAAAGATACTTTGTGTATAGGCAACTCAGTAAAAAGTTGGTATTTTTGTTAAGTGACAGAATAAAGCCTAGGCTACATATAGCATAATTGCATAATAATGACGACCTTTCTAATCTTCCAGTTTGCACAGTTGCACCTATTTAACAGCCTTTGATATGAAGAAGCGTAAAATCCTTTGTATGTAACTTATGTCTATGTGCTCACAAGTACAGAACGATGCATTCTATGTGTGATGTGTGAACCCCAAATGCACAGAATCAAATTTAACTTGTGCAAAAATCTGAATATTGCAAAAACAATTTGCAAAAAAAGCAGCGTTTCCATCCCATGTGTTTAAGAGAACAATATCATCACTTCTGTGGCAATTGATACAAAATATAAATAAAAAAAGCTACTAGAAAGTTGTAGCCACTGTGGCTCTGTTATTAAATTTAATTAATTACTTTGGATTTAGAGAGGTTTTGATGACATGCATTGTGTCCAGCATTTCTGAATAACCAGAGCAACATTTTGATGCTATTCAATGATATTAATGATATTCTGAGCAAATAACGTATCACATGGCTGGGTTGAGGCAAAGTCACATTGAACACTTTATTAGGAACACCTGTACGCCTATTTATTAATGTGATTATCAAATCAGCCAATCGTGTGGCAGCAGTGTGATGAATAATATCATGCAGATATGGGTCAGGAGCTTCAATTAATGCTCACATTAACCATCAGAATGGGGGAAAAGCTGACAAAGGCTACAGTAACTCAGATAACCACTCTGTACAGTTGTAGTGAGCAGAATAGCATCTCAGAATGCACAACATGTTGAACCTTGAGGCGAATGGGATACAACAGCAGATGACCACGTCGGGAACTTTATTAGGACCATAGTGTTCCTTATAAAGTGCTCTATGAGTGTATCTTCCTTTACAAATGCTATAGGAATGTATTCAGTAAATGTGTTTCCATGGTAATTTATGCCCATGCCTCCTTACCAAATAAAAAATGTATCCATCTCAAGATGCATATACATTTTTTATACGAATTTTGGAGATTTTGCTAGCATGTTGGTTTTTCCATCCATGTGATATCCCAAACTTTGGAAACTCAGGTACTTTAACGCACACACACACTCGAGTGACGTTTCGCTTTTATAAAACTGTGACAACAGCAATATGATAAAAGCCACCATTGTTCAATTAACCGTAACATTTATGATTAATAATAATCTGAATAAACAATTCTTCCGCCAAGTGACATAGTTCATTATCTGACTGTTGGAGTTCACAGTTGCCTAGCAAAGAAGCAAATTGGAAAGTGGCATTAATGCAGAATGTGCGCTCATAGTCGTGAGTTTGTAGTAATTTAACTACAGCTTTGAACATGCTTGTCCAATCAGACTTTAGATTTGAAACTATGTGGTTTATAATATTAAAGTTAAAATGACTGTTTATCTTATATGAACAGTGATTTCTGTGGTTCAGGGAATTTTACATCAAGAAGTCAGAGAGAACTGCAATGATAATATGAGGAAATAATAAAAAAAAAAAATAAGTAAACAGTATTATTTAGGACGTGAGATATTTATCCCTTAAAAAAATGGCCAAGTGAAACATTTTACGAGCAATTTAGAAGAGGAAATGCCATCTGGTAATCGGCAACTATAAAATAAATTGTCATAAATAATTAAGGGGAATAACGGGAAGGACTAGAGAATAAAGCTCAGGGTGGATTGCTCAGCTAATGTCAAACTCTGCCACAGATGGGTCTCTCTCTCTCTCTCTCTCTCTCTCTCTCTCTCTCTCTCTCTCTCTCTACACACACACACACACACACACCAGTGTTCAATGTAGTTCATTACTGAGAAAGGCTCTGTCACTAATGTGAGAATTCCCACTGAGAGCTCAAGCTCCCAGGAGCCCCTCTCATGGTGCAAAATAACTGTAATCCAATCATCCTCTACTATATGTCTCTCTTTCTGTTCTGTTCTGTTCTGTTCTTTCTTTGTGCTTGCCTTTTTCATTCTTTCTTTCATCCCTCATACACTTCAGAAAGTAAATTGTCTGTAAACACTGAAAGTCAAAATGTGACATGATGTGGCACATTCTCAGTCCATCAGAACATATTTAATGTTTAATATACTATGAAGTGGAGCAGAATTTTGTACCAGTGAGATTTCACTGTAGATGGGTCTACCCATCGTGAATCCCCAAAAACCAAGCGAGTGACACAGTGTCCAGACACTTGCCATTTGTTTTGATTGTGGAAAAGATTTGGTCACTTTGCTTCTTCATGTCATGCCTGATTACGACATATAAGCCTCACTTAAAATGTCTAAATGCCATTGCGTTCAAACCAATAAAATATCAAAATATAAAACCAAGTAGAATCTGCAAAATAATGCTAGAAAATTTCTCAGAAATACATTTATTCTGACTGATCTCACAGTGAATTTGGAAACCGTAGGATGACTTCTTCAGCTAAATTTGGCCTGTGCTTACTAAACTTTGAAACACTGCCTCCAATGGCCGAAGCAGGAAGTGTTTTAGAATGTAAGGTCACATCTGAGCTCCAGTTTCCAGGTGAAATGCCCATAGAGGGATGTCAAGAGCGAGTTGTAAAGCAAGTTGTTTTTTTTGCTGTACTGATGTAAGACAGTCAACAGCAATGCAAATTTTATTAACCATATGCCCTAACCAAAACCCCAACCCTAAACCTAATCATCAGTGGAAAAGGAGAACACTAGGGATTTCCCAATACTGATACTGTATTGGGAATCGGGTCCGATACCATGCTCATGTACTTGTTCTTGTGCTCAAAAAAATGCTCTGATACCTAAAACCGAGACCATCTGACATAGGAATGGCATTGCGTAAACATTCAGCACACAAATTAAAATCACGTTATGTCCTAGTGTGATTATTAAACCACAAAGGCTGCTATTTAATGAGATAAATATATTGTTTGAATGTGCTGTGCACTTCAAACATAAGTGCTTGTGAATGTGTGGAGCCGGTGTTGTGTTGATATAAAAACCCACAGCGCTTATACCTTTTAGAGATTCCTGGCTCATAAATGGACAAAACAATCTATTTGTAGCAGATGACAGTGAGCAGAGTGCTAATTCACTTTGTAGCACAAGGCACATCCAGACTACATGTTTATTTTATTCAAAAGCAGCCTTTTGTGGTTTAATAATCACTTTGAGTCACGGATTGAGAAGCTAGAGTCATAAAAACACAGAAACACTTCAAAATAAAAGCTCTGCCAAAATAAAAGCTCAATGGAAATGGAAAAAAAAGTATGACAGAAATAGATCACTGCTGTAAAGTTGTGTATTAATCACTGTATTACTACTACTATTAATAAGAATATACAATAATAATAATTTTATATTTAAGCAATATCTCACATATGTAATGCTCTGTTATACAGTACTTTATTTGACTAAAATAATCTAGGATTGTGCTGTGAGATTCTGTATAAAAGCACTAAAAATAATACAATATTAAGTTTAAAATGTATTGTTATTTTTTCAATTGATTAAAGTTTTAATGAATTCATTTATTTAAACACCTTTCTGATGATAAATATTGAAATAAATATTGTTATATGTGAAAAGTTTATATGGAATTCACCAAAAAAAAAAAAATTGGGTTCACACGAGAATGTTCTTGAGTGAACAGACCACTGTGAATGAGCTTCTTTCATGCACTAACAATGGATGTCATGATTTCCCTGAAAAAAAATGACTTAAGTTTTGGTTCTCACAAAACTTATTGTATGCCTTCAGAAGTTTCTAAATATGACACGTCAGCCACATTAATGACTTTTTGATATGTATAGCATTTGAAGCTATAAAGAGATTCATTATCAAAACTTATTTTCCAAATGACTTGAAGGGAGGGTAAATTATGACAGAATTTTCATTTTGGGGTGAACTATTCCTTTAAAACAAATGCTACTTGTTTTGATAATGTGTATTCTATTGCATTTGCATTCATATGTTCTTTTTTCTGTCTTTCTTTCTTTCATTTACTAATGTTTTCCAAGGCGGTAATTAGGATTCAGTAATTTGAGCATGTGCTCATGACAATGTTATCATCTGATAATTTCACTACCACCACTGCTACTGGAGGCAAATACATGTAAAAGGAAACCTCTTGAAATTGGGTTTTTATTGCTTTTTTTCACACAAATTAGGAATTTGTTCTACCTGAAAATGGGAGGGAGGGGGGGACTTTACAATAATCTCACCTAAATCTTGGGCTACTTTTCCCAATTCTTACATCCTATATTTTATTACATTTTTTCAGATGGAATGATTTTTTTAAGTATACAGCCTACTTTGTAGACATGATGCAATCATGTGCTGACTTACGTTTATATATTTTTGTTCTTGGCAGATACCTTTAACAAATACTTGAATGAGTATTTTAAGGCCAGTTCACCCAAAATTACATTTATTTAAACATTACTCACCCTCCAACGTGTATGACTTTCTTTATTCCATGGAACTCAAAAGATGTTCAGCATTTTTTGTCACAACATCTTTTTTTTTTTTTTACATAAAATGAAAGTGAATTGTGACTGAAGCTAACATCTCCTTTTGAGTTCCACAGAAGTTGGAATATCATCATGTCAGATTATGATGTGCCAGTGTTTGTTGGGAAATAGATATGGTTCGGAAAGTTAGCCATCACCAAGAAAAATACTCCTTTGACTCCAGAGGCCGAAGCTGGAAGTGTCACACGTATGGCCACATGTGAACTCCAGGTGAAATGTCCAAAGAGCGCTGCCAAAAGCAATCAGTGCCACTAGAGAGAAATGTGTTTACACTTGAATTTATGAATAAATGTCTAACGGGGGATGGTGCTTACCAGTAGTTTGGCTGAATGGGGTTGTTTTCAAGAATGAGAGCGTATAGACTTGTTTGAAGAAAGGTACTTCATAGAGGTAAGCATTGGATATCCAATAGTTGTGTGTGTGTGCATGTGTGTGTGTGTGTGGCTCCATTAGGACTGCCACCAGCTCTGGTGCAGTAATAAGGAGGCAGCGCATAGAGAGCATTTGGTGGATTAAAGGAAGGCAGGCGGCTGTGACCCTGCACACGCCTGCTGCCATTCACTAATGCGTTTCACTCAGTGACTGAGAGAATTCAATCCCAGCAGCAGAAAGCATAGAGACTCCATTGCCCTTTATGACACACACACATACCAGTGTGCTATTGCATATTCACTGACACCCATGGGATGTTACCACTCAGTGCTCACTTGAGTGATTTTCAGATGTTGTTCACTCAAGTGTCCTAAAACAGCAGATGATTGCGACATAAAAAATTTTGCGATTACAAACTTCACACTAAAAGTCAAAATCTCCTTAAGATTTCAAATTCAAACCAGGCTGACCTAGCCTTAAAGGAATACTCGGGTTCAATTTAAGCTCAATCGACAGCATTTGTGGCATAATGTTGATTAGCACAAACATGTTTGTTTTGCTAATTTGACTCCAAGGTTATAGTAAGGCACTTACTATGGAAGTCAATGGGGCCAATCATTAAACATTAAAATACATTCTGTTTCAAAAATATTACCACAAAATGTAAACAATATGTGTTTTAAGATTGTCTGTGTGAAGTTATATACAATTCTTCCATTTTGGTATGCCGTAACACTAAACCCTAATTTTAATACAATTTAAACACGTGCATTTTAACAGAACATTTAATGTATGTCATTTTTTTATTTATTAGCTTAACATTTTTGCTTAAACTCTCCAAACATTGACCCCATTCACTTCCACTGTAAGTGCCTCACTGTAACCTTGATATTTGCTTTTCAAAATACATTTTTGTTGTAATCAACATTATGCCACAAATGCTGTCGATTGATCTTAACTTGAATTGAACCCGAATATTCCTTTAAGCTCAAATGATACTTTGGTCAGATGCGAACGCTGAGTGCTCGAGCACTGAACACGCACAGCACGATTTTTATCAACCACGTGTCTTTGAACACGCAGAATGTGCCTGGAATAATTTGCACTATTTAGTGGGTCCATAAAGTGGCAACACTAACATTTGAGCCATTGCTGTCACAAAGAAGCATTAGAAGAATATATAATTGGCGCTAAACATCAGGAGATGAAGGTAAAACAACATCAGTGGACGTGCAACTCAGGAGTGCGTGTGTGCAGAGGTCTGGAGATACCTGCATTTGTATAACTGTTAAATTACATCTCCACAAACAATTTCAATATAAGACATATTTTTGAGCAAGGGCATAGAAATCTGTCCATACCTGAATATAGCAGTGTGCCTTTCCTGTATTGTTTGATTTACGTACTATGATATCTAAAATCCGTAAAGACTTTCAGTAGATGAAAATGTCAAAAATCCATGTATGTATTCCCACACAGCACTGCTATCTGTCCTGTTAAAAGAATTGAACTGGACAAAATGTTTATACAGAGCATGAAAACAATGTTAGTGCTAGTACAGTTGAAGTCAGAAGTTTATACACACTTAGGTTGAAGTCATTAAAAGTAACCACTCAACCACTCCACTGATTTAATATTAGCAAACTATAGCTTTAGCAAGTCATTTAGGACATCTACTTTGTGCATGACACAAGTAAGTTTTCCAACAATTGTTTACAGATTGTTTCACAGAGAGAGAGAGAGAGAGAGAGAGAGAAAAATGAATTCACTCCCCAGTTCTCTTATGCGCCGTTGCGTGGTCTTCGATCACATCTCCACCCTCTCAGGCAGATGACAGTGGCTCCTCCCCAATTGTCGGAGGCAAACCTCCGACCCCCAGAGACAGAACGCCCCTCCGCATTTCTAGCGGCCCTGGCAACGGCCCTACTGCTCCACATTTATTCCTCGCTCTCATCATCAGGCTGATCAGGGTCCAGGTGTGTGTCATTCTGGCCCGACCCCGCCCTTCTCTGTGCTACAGAGACACACGCTGTCTCCTGGAGATGAACGTAGTTTGGTGCGAAAAGTTCAAATCAATCCCAGAACAACTGCAAACAGGTAGACATGTATCTATATCCACAGTAAAATTAGTCCTTTATCGACATAACCTGAAAGGCTGCTCAGCAAGGTAGAAGCCATAATTCCAAATCCACCATAAAAAAGCCTACAGTTTGCAAACAAATTGGACAAAGATCTTACTTAATGGAGAAATGTCCTCTGGTCTGATGAAACAAAAATTGAACTTTTTGACCATAATGACCATACTTATGTTTGGAGGAAAAAGGGTGAGGCTTGCAAGCTGAAGAACACCATCCCAACCTTGAAGCATGTGGGTGAGAGCATCATGTTGTGAGGGTGCTTTGCTGCAGGAGGGACTGGTGCACTTCACAAAATAGATGACATCATGAGGAAGGAAATGTATGTAGATATATTGAGGCAAAATCTCAAGACATCAGCCAGGAAGTTAAGACTCGGTCACAAATGGGTCTTCCAAACGGACAATGGCCCCAAGCATACCTCCAAAGTTGTGGCAAAATGGCTTAAGGACAACAAAGTCAAGGTACTGGAGTGGCCATCACAAAGCTCTACAAAACCTGACGCAGTTACACCAGTTCTGTCTGGAGGAATGGGCCAAAATTACAGCAACTTATTGTGAGAAGCTTGTGGAAGGCTACCCAAAACATTTGACCCAAGTTAAACAATTTAAAGGCAATGCTACCAAATACTAACAAAGTGTATGTAAACCTCTGACCCACTGGGAATGTGATGAAAGAAATAAAAGCTGAAATAAATAATTCTCTCTACTATAATTCTGACATTTCACATTCTTAAAATAAAGTAGTGATCCTAACTGACCTAAGACAGGGAAAGTTTTCTTCGATTAAATGTCAGGAATTGTGAAAAACTGAGTTTAAATGTATTTGGCTAAGGTGTATTTACTGTGAACTTCTGACTTCAAATGTATATTGATAGAAAATGCCCATTTATTAAGTAATTATGTAGTTTCATCAAAAGATGTGAACATGTTTATATTTAGGTTCATATTATTTATTACACATGTTGTTTGCCATGCAGAGAGAATATAAATCAGGCATATATGGTGTGCTTGCTCTTGAGTCGCTTAAATAATAATAAATTCATATTTTGGCATGCTTTTTTATCCACTTTTCTCCCAATTTGGAATGCCCAATTCCCACTACTTAGTAGGTCCTTGTGGTGGCACGGTTACTCACCTCAATCTGTGTGCTGGATGACAAGTCTCAGTTGCCTTAGCTTCTGAGATTGTCAATCCGTGCATCTTATCACATGGCTCGTCGTGCATGACACCGTGGAGACTCGCAGCTTGTGGAGGCTCATGCTACTCTCCGCGATCCACGTACAACTTACCATGCACCCCATTGAGAGCGAGAAGCACTAATCATGACCACGAGGAGGTTACCCCATGTGACTCTATCCTCCCTAGTAACCGGGCCAATTTGGTTGCTAAGGAGACCAGGCTGGAGTCACTCAGCACACCCTGGATTTGAACTCATGACTCCAGGGGTGGAAGTCACCATCAGTACTCGCTGAGCTACCCAGGACCCCATTTTGGCATACTTTTGACGCTCCGTGCTGAAGAAAACAAAAATCTATTTAACTAATAACTGACCAACACAAAATAAATGTTGTTTTAAAGCTTAAAACTGGACTTAACCATGTATTGTGGCAATATAGCCAACACTGAACAGACAAGTTAGAAGTGTTCCGTTTTCATAACTTAAGAAATATGATTGTTAACTGTACACCAAACTGTTAAACATATGGTCAAAATATTATACAGATCATAAAGTTCTCGAGAAGAATACAATTAATATTGTGTCACTCACATACTAAATATATACATGTATTTTGAGTAAAATCCCAAAGAAAAAGAACAAAGTTCATAATTTGTAAACAGATGTCTTTTGTCATGTTTTCGCTTGTAACTTCTTGAAACATAAAACAGAATATTAAAAAAGCAGATGACCCAGATGAAAACAATTCTTCCAAATCAAAGTCCCTTATCAAAATATAATGTGATATGGTGCATAGATCTAAAAATTTTTGTTGAGGTGGAAGTCAGGCTATGCCTTAACTGCTGTAGGTTTGATGCCTAAGTACAAATCGGCCTTTAAACTGTAGTTGACTGGGAAAATACCATCAGGTCCCAAACCACCAATCAGGTGCTTTATCCCATATTATCAATATCTCCCTGGCCTGGCATTCTGAGGTTCCCTTTAGCTCCGAAAGAAGTCAGAGATTACATTGCTCATTTATTTTACGTATTTGGTTCTGTGGTCCCTGCTGGAGAAATGGTCCATAAAGGTAAATCCATGAAAATCCGGCCTCCCCGGCCCAGTTTTACGGTAACTCATTCATTATACTGTTCCATGAACTGGATCGATACAGGAAGCCAAGAAGCAATTTTGCTCCCTGCACAGCAAACAAGTCCTCTGACAAATCTTTAATAGCTCCTGTATCTAATAGTTATTGTATTTATATTAATTCAAGTAACAGGAGAGTCTTGTGCTCTGCCCATTGGTGAGATCCCAAAGAGGTTGAATAATTTGCATCAGTGGGTCTCAACTGGTTTTGTTTCAGGAATTTACAATGAACAACAAAAATGATTTGGTAAACCTATGCTTTTTTGAAAGATGTCCAGGGTCTTCTTGCTAGAATCAGGAAGAAACACCTTGATATGTAGCCTAAATTTTCAAGTGAAATACTACTAAATAAATACAGATTTACAGTACATTTCCCCATCTTAATCTACGGTTAGGTCAACCTTGTATAAATTTAAAATCTAAATCATTAGTTCTCTGGTTTTATTTAAGGACCTAGATGTGACAGTGGACATCAAGCTGCGATGCAGTCAACAATTGAAATGTATTAATATTACCTTGAACTGCATGGGCCCAACTATATAGGATTATTAACGATTAGGGCTGGGGATTTATGCAAATTCCCAATTTGATTCTGATTCACAAGCTTTCGATTCCGCTTTCATTTTGATTCAATATTGATTCATATGGGTACACTTTAATTATAATGTCCCTTTTGCTTACAAATTAAAGAAATTCTCTCCCAGCTAATGCTCTTAATTATTCAGGGGACCTTTTTACTAGAAAGTCTATGAAAATATAAATTTTACTATTTATATGTTACTAGTTTATCATCAATTTGGTCACATTTTAGCTTTTTTAAAATGTACAAATCCATTTATTCAATCAACAAATATGATTTTATATTGAATATATAATTTTTTGACATGTTTATTGTTTAATTTCATAATTTGTACTGTTTACATGTATTTACATTGATTTGTTGAACACATGCTAAAATCTGGTACTGTCTCTTTAAAGGGGTCATGAAGCGCTCTTTTTTTAATAACTGTATTATCTTCCCTGAGGTCCAATGATAAAGTTATGAAAGTTTTATGTACCCAAACACTTTGTTTTGTAATTTTGTAATATATGATAATTTTCCACGCTGTTTTTGTCCACTCTGTCTGAAATTCTCGGTTTTGTTCTAAGCGTCACCTTTTAACTGCAACGTAAACGCCCACTGTTATGTTTGGCTATCATCGTGTAGCACCTCAAATTCAGCAAACTCAATCAAAAGAAATTAAAAATGGCATGGTTTACACATAACACACATCCAAAACATTGCATCTGAATATATTAAACTGTTTATGTCAAGCACAACTGTTAACACAATTTAAACAATTTAATGATGTTTTTGAAGGGTTTTAACTGCCCCATCCTTCAATAACATTTCAATAACAACTTTGCAAATTATGACAGTTCACAAACAATCGACACTGGCATGAGCGAAAATAAACACTTCATAGTCCAAAGAGCAGTGAAATTACACACACACACACACACACACACACACACATACTGAAGGCGCACTGAGGTGCACATTACCGGAAACACATATAAACATTCAAAAATATCCATTGTCAAAGACATCCTATGTTTACATATACCCTACAATTAAAAATAACACAGAGGGCCGGAAGAACGCATCCATGACATGTTTGTGCTAAAAGCAACACAGGCAGCAGCTGAATGAAAGAGAATTGCTTTTCCCTTTCAGAGTTGTAACTTGATACTGCTTCATATATGTATCAAGTGGTCAAAGATGTCTGTCTATCACATGAATACATAAAAAAATAACCGAAAATAGTCCAGATGTGTCCCTTTGGTGTTATGTTAGGAATAGTTGGCTACACAAGGCCTGCTCTCTTGACTTGAACTGGACATCAGTGGGTGTGGCCAAGGGTGCAATGATGCATGTTGTGGGATGTGGAAATACAAATGAACAATGTTTTGTGATGTCAAGAACAGACAGATTTAAAATTGAGACGTTTCAGCAGAGTGGCAACAATAAATGCTCTTTTTAGACTGGAGAGGATGTTTTGAGTTCTGAAATGTTTTTATAGTACAGTTACCTCTTATATATCTAAAAATCAAGGACATTTAGAATCTCCATTTCATGACCCCTTTAAAGAAACCGGCATTACTGTAAAGAGTATCTGTTAATGAGCACATGTTAGCGAGAGAGGACCATGTGTGGTTAAAATTATATGTTTCTTTTTTTTTATCATTTTGTTTATGGTTTTTGAGACATGTCATTTGCGCCAAATGACTTGGAGTTTGATTGGACACGCAACCTTTGGCATCAAAACAGAAGATAGAGTTATTTTCTAACTTTAACTATACATTTTTTGTATGATTGTATGATTAGTTGCAGTTTATTATTTGCATTTTTTCCCTTGTTGTCCGCAACCCTTTCAGAACAGACATGTGACCCATTTTCAAGTCTCGAGCCACCAGTTGTTAGATTGCATTTAACAGTGCATGCCTTTGGGCCACAAAAGAGGAATTATGTTGTATTTCCTAAAAACATTAAAGGGATCTGTAACCAAGGTAAAGCTCTAGAACTATGTCCATATGACGAGGATCCATATTACACTTAACTGTATGGATGTCCACTCAGTGTTTGCATTTACACGCTTCACTGAAAAGACTCATCAGGCGTTCACTGGTTGAGCATATGGCGAAGAGGCGACTGTCATGCACGCCATGGAACTGCTTCATATTGACAAATAATTGATGGCCTTTCCATGTGTGGCAGAGTGGAACATCTTCACGCCAACGTGGGCATGCTCAGTACAAATACTGCTGGCTGTCCTCTCTTATCCATCTAAGAGAGAATAGGCCTGTGTTTCTGTGAACAAGTTCCCATTTGTACCATACAACAGCAAATTGAATATAGTGCTGTATGTGTAGCTATTTATTCTGGAATGAAAATCTGCGTTTACATCCATGTTAACGTTTCTCTCGGACCCACAATATTATCCATTCGGTCCTTGCAATGCATTCAACAGGCAATTAAATAATTTTTTCTTCTATTGCTTTTTTCTTCCTGTCATAATAATTAATGACTAAAGCACAGTTTGTATTCACAACTGTATAATTGTATTGATTACTTCACTGCTGATTAGTTTGACAATCTTAGCTGGTTTGAGCTGGTTTTAGTTTGTTTAAGCTCATCTTCCAGCCTGGCCAGGCTGGTTTGCAGCTGGTTTAGAACTCTTAGGGAGGGTTGCACCAATAAGGATTCAATTAAGTAGATTGGAGCTAATCCAGGGTTTGTTGATCCAAGTTTTATTTTAATTTCAGTTGTGTTGCACCACTTAATTATAAATATGGTTTAACAAATCAGAGATTAAACTTTTAACCCATGATTAAAACAGTCACCTGCGATTAATATTGTCCGCCATGATGGATTCTGAACTTAGCTGTAGATTGTTGGTACACAGGGCCGATCAAGGAGGTTAAGAAAATGTTGCAGCAATTTGTACATTGTCACAAGCTTTAAAATATGACATCATAATTTAAGAATAAAGGTCCACACGGGTCTCGGATCAACCGCCTAGGGGAGCAATAACGATCATCTGTCGCCCTATAACCGCTCTCGTTAAATGTCGAAATAACGCTCTACTCTCGCTTCTCCTCGAGAGATCTGTCTCTGTCCCGTGTCCCCGCATGTAAAGGATGGGGAAACAGGTAATCGTGCCGTCACCGAGACAAGCTGCCATATTCGCACACCTAATTTGAAAGCACACGTTGCAGCCAACAGCTCAACATTTCGGACCATAATAAATATAAATAATGTGATAAATGTCTCTCAGAGGGCTGACGGCACATCCACTGTTCCTTTATCTAGTCATTCATGTTTAATTGTAGGTCCGTTTTTTATTTAAACCACCTCAGCTGCAAGTTTAAAGTTAATCCCTAACAGAGTTTAAAGTGTTGGAGCAACAGGATTAAAGTTAATTCAGAATTACTGTCAAATTTAAATCAGGATCAAATCGATGGTTAAAATGTAACCCTGATTATTTTTAAACAAGGCAACAGGAAGTGTCCAACATGTTTAGTGAACCACCACAGTTTGGTGTGGATTATGTGCATTTTAGGGCTATGTTTAAATGAAATAGTTAATAGCCAAACATAAATCATCAAAACAGAACTAAGATACAATTATGTTAAAATATACAATTATGGGCATGGATATCTAGTTTACCTGCAACATTATGCCTCAAATAATAAGTAAATCTGGCAAAAATCTAATTATTATTTCTTCCTCAGAAGTTTTCAACAAGTACCTTTTAAACCCAAGTTTTCCAGACCAACTAGTGAACCCGACTCCCTCGTAAAGTTACATAAAGCAAGCCAATCAGATTGAAACTGCCTATTTTTCACCAACTCTTTTGTATGCAATGTGCATCATAGGCTGATACTTAATTCTTCATGACTTCTACGGTAGTTACTTCTTATATATCTACTGATATGCACAAAAACACTCCTCATATTATTTTGCTTAAATATACACTCATCAACCACTTTATTAGGTACACATGCAAACCTACTTATTAATGTGATTATCTAATTATCCAATTATGTGGAAGCAGTGCAATGCATAAAATCATGCAGATATGGGCCAGGAGCTTCATTTAAAATTCACATCAACCATCAGAAAACTGAGGCTGCAGTCGGTCTACCATCTGTGTAACTCGAGCAGAAGGAATCGAGATTCATCAGACCAGGCTATGTTTTCCAGTCTTTAACTGTCCAGTTTTGCTGAGCCTGTGCTCACTGCAGCCTCAGATTTCTGTTCTTGGCTGACTGAAGTGGGTCATGGCATTGTCTTCTGATGTTGTAGCCCATTTGCCTCAAGGTTTGACATGTTGTGCATTCTGAGATGCTATTCTGCTCACTACAATTGTACAGAGTGGTTATCTGAGTTACCATAGTCTTTCAGTCAGCTCGAACCAGACTGGTCATCTCCGTTGACCTCTCATCAACAAGGCATTTCCATCTATAGAACTGCCGCTGACTAGATGTTTTTTGTTTTAGACTGTTTTGCATGAAAATCCCAGAAGATCAGCAGTTACAGAAATACTCAAACCAGCCCATCTGGGACCAAAAATCATGCCACGGTCAAAATCACCGTGATCACATATTTCCCCATTCTGATGGTTGATGTGAACATTAACTGAAGCTCCTGACCCATATCTGCATTATTTTATGCATTGTACTTCTGCCACATGATTGGCTTAGATAATCGCATAAATAAATGCATATACAGGCGTACCTAATAAAGTGGTCAGTGAGTTTAAGGTGCAAATACGGCTCTTGGATGATTTCTTTCAAATTTTTTATGTCATCTTTTAAAAGCTTTTGATTCACAGAGTGTGTTCAATTTAATACATGTACACACTTGACTTAGGGTCTAAATGAGTCTAAAACAGTGGTTTTGATTTGATAGTTTCAGAAGAGCGGGGACTGTAAATATGCAGAATTACACTATATTAGTAATTCATTTTCTCCACACATTTACCCCATTAAAGATTGATAAGGAGCCTTTTTATTACAACTTTTCCTACCATAATCAGTAGGATACAAACCAGGCTTAGATTTTATCCATCTAAGCCTGTCTCTGTTGGCTTACTCATACTAAATTCCGAATCTCTAAAATAGCCATTGAGTAATGGTGGATGAAATATGTTTTTGGGGCTTTTATTCGTCTCATGTGCATTGTGACCCATTTTTGATCTATCATTAATTCAACTCAAATGATCAAAATGTAAGATTAAAAAAAAGTAAAAAGTATGTGCAGTTCACTGTATTTTGGTTTTCATACCATGATGTTCAGTGGAAAAAAAAAGTATGTGAACCCTTTGGAATTACCTTCATTTATGTACAGCCATGGCCAAAAGTATTGGCAGTGACATACATTTTGTGTTTCGCAAAGTTTTCTGCTTCAGTTGTTGTGGTGTTGATTCACATTGTTTCTAAATTATTGTGCAAAGTGATCAGGTGCATTTTAAATAATTACAAAAATCTGTTGTTATGTTACAGCCTTATTCCAAAATTTATTATATTCATTATTTTCATCAAAATTCTACAAAAATACCCCATAATGACAACTTGAAGAAGTTTGTTTGAAATCTTTGCATATTTATACAAAATAAAAAACTGAAAAATCACATGTACAAAGGTACTCGCAGCCTTTTCCATGGCACTCAAAATTGAGCTCAGGTGCATCCTGTTTCCACTGATAATCCTTGAGATGTTTCTACAACTTGATTGGAGTCCACCTGTGGTAAATTCAGTTGATTGGACATGATTTGGAAAGGCACATGCCTGTCTATATAAAGTCCCACAGTTAATAGTGCATGTCAGAGCACAAACTGAGCCATGATGTCCAAGGACTTGTCTGTAGACCTCCGAGACAGGATTGTATCGAGGCACAGATCTGGGGAAGGGTACATAAAATATCTGCAGCATTGAAGGTCCCAATGAGCACAGAAGTTTGGAACCACCGAAGAAGTGCTTCCAATCTTGTTAGCAATGGTTACCTCTAAAGAAAGACGTGCAGCCATCATCGCTTTGCAAAATGGCCTCACATGCAAGGAAATTGCTGCAAAGAATATTGGACCTGAAATAACCATTTACTGAATCATCAAGAACTTCAAGGAGAGCAGTTCAACTGCAGTGAAGAAGGCTTCAGGATGTCCCAGAGTGTCAAGCAAGCATCAGTACTGTCTCCTCCTGAGGAGTCAGCTACGGAATCGTGTCACAATCAGTGCAGAGCTTGCTTAATATTGGCAGCAGGTTGGTGTGAGTGCACTTCTCTCCAAGAAAAACATCATGGACAGACTGAAATTCTGCAGGAAGTACAAGGATTGGACAGCAGAAGACTGGTGCAAAATTATTTTCTCTGATAAAGCCTGTTACGACTGTTTGGGACATCTGGAAAATTGATAGTCCGGAGAAGAAAAGGTGAACATTACCATGAGTCCTGTGTCGTGCCAACAGAGAAGCATCCTGAGACCATCCATGTGTGGGATTTGCTTTTCATCTAAGGGAGTGGGCTCTCTTACAATTCTGCCCAAAAATACTGCCATGAATAAAGTGTGGTATCAAAACGTCCTGCAAGAGAAACTTCTCCCAACGATCCAGGAGCAATATAGTGACAATCCGTGCATTTTCCAGCATGATGGAGCACCATGTCACAAGGCTGATAATAAAGTGGCTTGAAGATCATTACATTGATATTTTTGATCTGTGGCAAGGCAACTCCCCAGATCTTAATCCCATAGAGAACCTGTGGTCAATCCTCAAAAGGCGAGTGGACAAGCAGAAGCCTACAAATTGTGATCAAATCCGAGCACTAATAAGGCAAGAATTGATCGCCATCGGTCAGGATTTGGCACAGAAGCTGATATCCAACATGCCAAGCAAATTGCAGAGGTTATGAAGAACAAAGGTCAACACTGTAAATATTGACTCTTTGCATATATTGAATGTTTTTGCCAATAAAAGCCTTTAAAACTCATGAAATGCTTATAATTGTTTTCCAGGATACCATAGAAACATGTGAAAATGTATCTACAAATACTGAACTTTGCAACACACAAAATGTATGTCATTGCCAATTCTTTTGGGCACGGCTGTATACATTTGTGTTAAAATCTGGTTTGATCTTCATCAATAATGAAGTTACAATAATGAACAAACACAATCTGTTTTAAATAATAACACATAAATTATTGTATTGTTCTTGTACATATTGAATACATCATTCAAATATTCAGAGTGTAGGTTGGAAAATGTATGTGAACCCCTTGGCTAATGATGTCAACAAAAGCTAATTAAAGTCAGGAGTTGGCAAACCTGACATACAATAAATGAAACGAGATTGGAGGTGTGGGTTAAACTCAAACATTTCGATTTTGTCTTTCACAATTGCCATTGATGTGGACAATGCCTCACAAAAAAGAGATCTCAGAAGACCCACGATCAAGAATTGTTGTTTTGCATAAAGCTGGAAAGGGTTACAAAGTTATATCAAAGAGATTAGATATTCATCTTTCCACAGTTAGCCAAATTGTCTATAAATAGAGATGATTTAGTACTGTGGCTACTTCCAATAAAAGTGTCCATCCAGCCAAGATGACTCAAAGGGCACACCACAGAATGCTCATTGAGGTAAACAACAACCCTAGAGTTGTTAAATACTCCAATACTGATGGACAGATGAAATTAAGGCTGAATTGTTTGGGAAGAATACGCATAACTACGTATGGCGAAAAGGGAATCGCATACCAGCATGAAAACATCATCCCAAAGGTGAAGTATGGTGGAGGAAGCATCATAATTTGGGGCTGCTTCACTGCTCGGGGCCAGGAATGCTTGAGATGATCGAGAGAAAAATTAATTCCCAAGTTTATCAAGATATCCTACAGGACATTGTCAGGGAGGCTGTGCGTCAGCTGAAGCTCAGTAGAAGTTGGGTGATGCAGCAGGACAATGACCCTAATCATCAAAGTAAATCCACTAGAGAATGGCTTAAAAAAAGTGTCCCAGTCAGAGTCCAAACCTTAACCCAATTGAGATGCTGTGGAATGACATCAAGAGAGGTGTTCTCACCAGAAATCATAATAATATGGCTGAGCTGAAGCAGTTTGGTAAGGAAGAATGGTCCAAAATTCCTTCTGAATGTTGTGCAGGTCTAATCCGCAGCTATCTGAGTTTTTGCTGCCAAAGGACGATCGACTAGTTATTAAATCCAGGGGGTTCACTTACTTTTTCCACAGCACTGTGAATACTTTTACTATGAATTTTTTTTTTTCTTTTTGAATGCATACCCCTTTAATGTACATGAACTTGAACCTTTTGATATGTTCTTTCATCTACGTAAATATTATGTTGTGCTATTAGAATATTGATCCTCACACACTGTATTTTGTGGCACAGATTCACCACTTTGCAGCAGCAGCACACTGATGCCTATTTTAGACCTGCCTCCAGGTGCATTGAAGAAGCTGTTTAAGCCTATTGATATAGGTGCTTCCCAGCTTTTATGACAGAGATCTTAATAATTCAGTGACTTCTGCTCTGCCTGTAGACTTCCCTCTGAGCTGGAATTTTAATTTGATCTCCCCAAAGTTTTTTCTTTCCCCTCTTCCCATCATCCAAGGCACTTTCCTTTTAATTAGGTTCATTATTTTCTCATGAACATTGTCTCCCTTTTATTTGTTCCCCTTGATGCTGATATGGGGACAGCTATTAGGATAGATTGCAGAATTGGAGCTGAGATTCAGGTTTGTGTGTTCTTTGTGCTTGACTGGTTGTGTTGATTTTAAAGTCAGGCACTTCTGAGTAATTTATTTGTACAGTATCATTCCTCAAAGCTCAGCTTATCTAATAGTTATCTAATTAGTCATTAGATAATTAATAATTATCTAATATGTACTAGTTCAAGACCAAAGTCAGGCATAAGGACTACAAAGCACAATAGTCGAGTAAAGTAAAAATGCCATTAATTTTCTCCATTGAACAATTGATTTTTAATTTTTAACATATACATCTTTCTAGACAGACCTACTGTACCATGAGCTCAGAAGTTACGCAGTGATATATGCTTCTGTAGAAGCCAAAAGTTAGTGTGATTTCAACTTTTGTTGAAATATTTCTTGGTTTAATACAAGATATGCTCAATCGGCAGCATGGTGATTACCACAAAATTTTATTTAGACTTTTACCTCCTCTTCTCAATAAAAGAAGCAAAAATCGAGGTTCGAGTGCGGCACTTAAGTGAATGGGGCCATTCCGTAAAGGTTACAATGATCACTGTTTCAAAAGTATGTAAACAGTATGCATGTTAATAGGATTTTAATGTGATAAAATCACTTACTAACCTTTTCTGTGTAAATTTATATCCAATTTTACAACTTTTTTGCCATGACGATGTAATGTTGTAAACCCTTAAACGGCCGTATAAACAGTGATTTAATAAATTGTACAGTTCAAGTAATATACAAGAACTTACATGCTTCGCATTTCTGCCTTTAAAACTTAAAAAAAATGTTATTACTTAAATAGACATTCCCAGTTAAGAACTACACTACCCATAATCCTAAAGAGAGATCCACCAATCAGAGAAGTCACTGTTGCCATGGAAATGTGAATTGCACTAAAAGAGCTCGACAGCAACCTCTCTAAACTATCAAATTACTTGCATATCTACTATGTATTTCCATATTTATGAATTTTTTGCAATAATATTAAAATATATTGTTTTAATAATTATAATCGATCTCTGTAATCAATAATTTTACATTGTACCATATTTTTTTTATTCATGTTAATCACAGTGCTTCATGAGTATTTTATTCACTCATAAAATAATGTATGGACCCAGTCTTGTAGCTTTGTCTTTTTATTTTCAATCTTCATGTATTTTTTTTCCTTCAAAACAATGTCTGTAATGTTGTGATTCATCTCAGAGCTGGTTGGCTTGGAACTCTTTACTGAAGGTTTTTTTTTATGCCTGTGGAGAAAGTGAGTTGCAAATATATTTCCAGAACCAATGCCTTTGAAAAAGTGATCACTGTTGTGTTCTGTTACTCTCTGAAACATGAGGTATATCTGTGCTTTTGTAAACATGACCTCCCAAGTTTCCTTGACATAGCCCTTCTCCATCTGTGCGTCCAGTTTCTCAACACGTAGAACGAGGTCCTCTCAGTAACCCTCCTCTTAGTCAGGTGTGATTAGAAAATAAATTAGTTGTCGGATTAATACAGACAAGAGGTTTGTCTGCTGCAAGTCAGGATGCAGAAGTCTGGAACTGTTAATGGAATTCAAATTGATTTCTGCAGCTCTTCCCTTCCATGCCTTTGAGAGAGAAACACCACCATGCCTTTGATGATTTTTGTTTTGTTTTTTTTGTCTTTCACAGTCTGTCTTTTCATCAAAGGGCATGAAAGTCAAAGCTAAATCCTCTCATAAGGTGATTTTCATTATGGCATTGTGTTTATTGAAGGATTGCTGAAGGTGGTGTCAGCTGTGATGTTGTGCAATAATGTCACAGTGTTTTAATCTGTGGAGCAACAGCAACTGCCCAGTTTATGGTTTTGGTTTTAGTAGTATTTTTTTATCTATTTTCTCCATTACCATTTGTTTTATATATATATAGAGAGAGAGAGAGAGAGAGTTCTAAGCCATAAACCAATCACAATTATAATGTAAAGTGTACTTAATAAAATACATTTATGTTAACATTTTATTGTGAATGAGAGAAATTGAAAACAAAAGTATAGAATAATATAAAACTATTGACTTGTAATCATTGATTTTAAGTATAGAAAATATAAAGCTGTCAGTTTAACACATTAATTCAATTGTTATAAGGATTAATTTGATTAATTAATCTACTGGCATCTCATGCAATTAATTCAATACATTTTATATAATTGACAATTCATTGATTGGCAATGTATTGCAAAATGTTTTGCTAAATATTCAGATATACTGTATAAAAATGTTTAAGTAGTTTGAGAATGCAGGGAGATTGACTTGATTACATCATTCGCAGTGCTTCATGGGGGTCTGCTAAGCTTTTTTTGGTGCCATTTCTGCTTCCATGGTAATTCTGATTGGTGGATCTTACCTCAGGTTTATGGGTAGTGTAGTTTATCACCTGGAATTTGTCTATTAAGCAGGATATTTTTTTAAATGTAGAAGTCATACTGCCTCTACAGAAGCTTCTATCATTAATTCACAACCTCTGAGGTCGTGTAGTTTTGTGTTGAATGGTTTATACATTATCGCCAAACAATTTCACTATGGACAACTTCAATTTTTACATCGAGAGCCCTACCGTTGCACTCTATTCTTGAGGATACCGTTTTGCAAGATCTTTTCTCGTCATACTTATGAAAAACGTGTTATTTTTTGTGTGCTGCAAAAGATCAACTGTAAATTCCAATGAGCAACCAGTCCTGTGGGTTTTTTGTTTTTCTCATCATTGAGCGACTTTATTTGTATTTATTTCCTGTATTTTAATTTGAGTATTAATTGATAATTGTGTGGAAGATGATAATGGAGACGGCTGGCCCATTTGGCCAAACATTAACTCTTTTTTTTTAACAGGAAATCACTTTGCTAGAGTGCTGGAGCTGTTAGCATGTTAGCAGCACTCCCTGGGTAAAATCATTAGCAACTCATTGAGTGAATTTTCTGTCTATGTCTTTTCCCCCATCCGAGAGCTTCAGCCAGTATGGAGTGTCATGTTTCAGAATCTCTCCCTTTCAGAAAGATAAGTGCGTATCTTGGGTGTGTTCTGTAGACCTCTTCCCAGGAATGGCTTCCATGAATGAAACTCTACTTCTTTGTATGTGGTTGCCCATTACTTCAACTGAAATTCCCATTTTCCACTTGACGTACAGCCTGTGTTTGTGTCCGTGGACTTAGGTGGCCCAAACACATTGGTATTTCACACCCCAGATTTAATTAACAGTGGGGTTCAAATGTCTTAAACCACACTGAAAATGTAGATTCATAATCAAATTTAAACCAGGAAATAAACAAAATTTTAGGATTTATAAAAAAAATTATGACGTAATATATGTAATGTGTTTAAAATTCTCAACTGTTTTTAGGATATTTAACAAATTGCCAATTTTGACATTGACCATGTTAAAGCTGCACTATGTGAGATTGATTTGTTAAAAATTAACAAAAGTCCATTATTGAGCGAGTACATGAAATAATCTGTGTTCAAAACCCTGTCCCTGCTTTACCCTGTTATGGTGGATCCCAACTGAATTATATAAATTAGATCATAAACTGGTGGTATTTTTCCACCTGTTGTCTGATTTTTAAGTCACTCCAAAAGGGGCTGGTGGAAGGAGTTGCAAAGGATAAAATGTTTGGAATTGGTATGATTTTTTATTTTTATTTTTTTACCATTTTGTTATTTTGATTATATCATTGTTTCATTTAAAATGTCATTTTAATTGCTAATTATTTTTGGTTTAATTTTTCTGTTTAAATAAAGGAATTAAAACATTTTGTATCAAAATGTACTGGTTGAAGTGAAGTGCATGCAAAAATCAATCCACAGCCTAACCTGAAGGTCGATAAAATCACTGTTATTACTATCCATGATTTGTGTCAATAGAGGAAAATTATTAAATATACTCTCTATAATTCAACATAGCTTACATCCAAATCCTGACAAGAAGCACATTTTCCATGCATATAAAAGGAGCATGTCACTGTCATAGAAATATGCCTGACATTCAACAAAGACGAAGTTGAGGCACAAAAGATGTAGGCTAAGTCTATATTTCTATTCTTCTAATTGATTGCATACAGTCTATTTACACTATCAACCTCTTATAAATGTGCTTTCTTTGATAATATTGCTGGTGCTTGACAGGGAATAGTGCAATAACCGGAGAAAAACCTCAGAATTAAATTGAACTTTACCCTGCCCATTAGCGCTATGCACAAGCAATTTCGCCAAACACACTTGCGCCTATACTTAGCGCATGCTTCCACAAAAATACCAAAACTTCATGGCCATGCCCATTGACCTTGCATGTATGACTTAAAGCATAGTGTTTATCTCTTGCACCTTGAAAATAGGGCCCAAAATTTCATCCCAATCATTATTAAATCTTTTGATGTTTATAGTTTACTGTTTTATTGTGTGCGGTGCATAGGCCTCCTATTGTAGTATTACAGCTTAGTTGCATTATCCCCCGAGGCTGTAGATTGTAATATAAAAATAATTAAAAGATCTTCTTTGTAACTAATTTCAGTCATATCACAAGTTTTACCTCTTAAATTTGGGATATATGTAGTACAATACAAACATTAATGTGTGGTGAATAAACACTTGAATTACCTTATTCAGATTTGTCAATTATAGCGCTGTCTGTCGATTCAAATTTGTAAAAGCTAAATTTGACACTATATATACTTCTTTTCTTGTCAAAATGTTTTTTTTATTCCATCTTAGGAAATAAAACAAAACAATATGTACCAATATAATGGTTTATTAACTTTTTCCAATCAAAGCCTTCCACAATAAAAAGACAATGCACTAAAATATCTCCAATTCAAGTAACATTAAACGTTTCCCAAATCTAAGTGGGAGTTTGACTAATTCAAAGAACTAGTCACCATATAAGTTGCATATTCATTGCAATGGTCATTAAATCCCTCTAACTTTCATCCTCCACAATATTAATCTGCCTACACACTGTGGCTATCGGCGTTGTTACAGCAATCGTGAAGCTGGGTTCATAATTCACATTAAAGCGGCAACGCCAGTGTTGTGCACCACTTTGAACTCCCCATGAAGAGAGCTTGCAAACAAAAACGGCACATTCTACATTTTGGTGATAGTTAAGATTTGGTGTGCTTCTGTGGTAATTAAAATATGCCTTACATAGGCTGGAAAATACTTGATTTCTATCATGAGTCAAATAGCGCTAAGAGCTCCTTTCTCCGTATTGTATAACTGACAGGGAAGCGCTGTTATTTACTGAGATAAAAACTTTTGCGGCTCTATCATAAGAGAGAACATAACAGTCAACTAGTGTGTTATGACAGTACCACCCATATAATGTCTAGGGGACCACTTTGTTATGCTATATTATGCTAAGCTTATAGAGGTAGAAGGACTCTGGCACTCTTGTGGCATGTCCATCAGTGTAATGACTCCGGTTGGACACATTACAAAGGTTCTGCCCTTCACACCAGTGTTTATGTATAAGAATTCAGCTTTTCACTAAAATTGTTATGCTGATAATATAATTTGTAATAAGAAAAAACAGTATTAACTTATAAAAATGCTAAATAGAAGCATTTTCAGGTGTGGGTTTTTTTTTACTTTTGAACCCCATTGTATATATGCAATTACATAGAATATATGTTACAAGACTTTACTAAAGGTTCCTCTTGTGCTTACATAAGAGACATATGAGTCGACATTCAAGATTATGATGTTACCTAAATTTTCCTACCATATTAGAGACAAAAGAATAAGGGGACTGTGTGCCCAGGAGATGAGCTTTAGTTCTTATATGAACTATTTTCAGATGATTTAATCAGATGTTCAGTCCCAGTTTACAACCGATTCATACATACTCTTGCAGAGTAGTCTTAGAAAAAAATGTAAATACAAAAATACAACTAAAAAACAATTACAGGATGCAAATATGTGCAAATTTGTGTACTTGGACTGAATCATTATTTTTCAATCTGTTGATCTGAGACCACAGAGTCCCCTAAACCAAATCCATTAAAATGAATTATCCGCCAGTATTGCCAAGAACAAAAAAAATTAAAATTTTTTGAAAAAATGGTTTGCATCTGATTATGCACACTAGATATACCTCTTTTTCAATGTCTTAACCAAAGCTGCAGTGGGTTCAGGCTCTGAACTAAAAACATGCTGTGCCTGTCCTATGTCCGTGTAGTCAGGCACTGTCTTGGAATACTGCTCCCAATTACAGGATGGAGAGGCAAATGCCATGCTGAAACCTCTGTAAAAATGAGGCCCTGTTTTAACAGCTTCTCACACAGTGAGAGACACTATGAGCAAAGGAGACATGGAAAAGGCACTGCTCATTGTC
Organism: Xyrauchen texanus; assembly: GCF_025860055.1. NCBI lineage: Eukaryota > Metazoa > Chordata > Actinopteri > Cypriniformes > Catostomidae > Xyrauchen > Xyrauchen texanus. Next base: position 25,952,489 of record NC_068316.1, on the reverse strand, counting down.
AACATGGCCTTTAACGCTTCAAGCGACTGCCTTTTAGCCTCTACTGTGCTCCGTGAAACATGTTTGGGTCTTTTCACTTACATTTTAGCATATATTTTGTTTTTGCTTTGTTGTCACATCTACTGTCAGTACAATGGAAATGCTGAAAAGTTACATTTCTAGGCTTGAAATTGCACCTCTAAAATGTCTTAATTTTTTCTGGCTTTCTCTGTTTTGAAAGCTGTTAGCTGTTGCAAACTCTTGCATTTGTTGTTAGCCAATAGTCTTATGGTGGGGACCCATACCTACAGAGAGTCTACACTATTAAATTAGTCATTTTTAGCAAATATAAGTCACACTTGCTATAGGTAACTATAGCAACAATAGAAAACCCAAGCACTTTCTTTAAAATCTGTATCGGACTGTACATCAACAAAACATTATTTAAACATTATCGATTGATTCTAGATCTACATATCATAGCTATATTGCAAAACAGCTGTAGTGAAGCTGAAATGGATGTGACCTTAATAATGGATTGCAAGTTTTCTGAAGAGCATGGGAGACCATTGTTCATAGCATCATAGCTGTGAAAAGCTAGCAGATGTCAAAGGAAAAGCTAAAGCGGTTAAGTTCTATATATTCAGCCATGCATATTTGCACATTAACACTGTGGGCTGCAAATGACAGAGAAAGAGAGCCAATGTTTAATATATTACATTACAGAAGCTGTGTTATGAATGTATATGGCTTCATGAGCTGTTTGCACAGGGATCTATTAACATCCCTAATTGCAGGTTGGAAAAAAGCAGTCAACAGCCTGTTTAAAATAGCCATATAAAAACCTGATATGTATTGTAAAAATAAAGCAAGAATATATGTTAGGCTTAGTTAGCTTGGTACATTAGAAATGAACTGTGTGCAACAGTTCAGGTGTAGTTTAAGAAATCATACTTTTTTGTAACATAAGCTGAAACATATACCAAATTAATCGATAAAATATATTACTCTGCCAGATATGAGAAAAGCGGTACCTTTTACTGTTATGGAGTTTAGTATAATAAAAAGCAGATTCTCATTCAATGTCAAATGGTATCTTGTTCTTGAAACAGGATCATAAACTTGATCAACAAACTTCTGTTTCAAGACTCACTCTCACTATCTCTACGGTACAGTTTTCCTTGTCACTCGGAATGAATTTAATATCAGAGCACTTGTTTTTTCTATTATGTGCCTACTTGCAGTTCGTCACACACACCTTTCCATTCGTAGCAAAGCCTGTATAAATAATTGCACCTGCCGGCTCCCACACCAAATTTTGCCAAGCAATAAAACAGAGTCCGCTCCAATAAAATGAAATTGTTGTGTGTGTTTGGATCACTGTTCGCCTTCTGTGGCCACTGAATTATTGAACACCTGTGTGTTCACTGGAAATGTCAGCTGTTCTTTTTACTGAGGTTGATAGATGCAAAAAGACAGAGGAAGTGATGCATAAATCATAAATATCAATGGATATAACATGGTAGCTCACAGAGGTGGGTGTAATCTGATTACAAAGTAATTAGTTACTACAATATAATGTAATTACTGTTTTAGCCAAAAAGTAGTGTAACGCATTACATAATACAGTTACTGACTTAAAATTAAGGTAATTACTTTGAAGTACGTTACATGGGTTACACATTTCTACAATCATATTTATGTATAATATACGTAAATATGAATTCTGTTTCTGTGACGGATGAAGGGTGTGTGACAATTAACACAGAGGATATATAGACATTTTAAATTAGTTGAATGGAAAAGCAAAATCGATTCTCTGAAGTGTTTTAGAAAGTATCTTAAAGGGGTCATGACATGGGTTTTTTTATTGTATTATTATGTTCCCTTAGGTGCAATTATAGTATTAATATATTTTTTTTTTAAGAAAAACTTTTAAAATCTAGTGATTTATGACCTTTTCCCACCCTGTTTCTCATCCTCTGATTCAAACAGTCTGTTTTGGGGGCGTTTTCCATTTAAGAATTCAGTGTTAACGCCCACTGTTATGATTGGCTAACGTCAGTGCCTATGTATCAATTATTGACGTCCCCAGCCAGAACAATATGCAAGTAAACGAAGTAAAAACACTGTGATTATTCATAAGGAATGAAATTGCGCTTTAAAAAGTAGTTTAAAGTTTAAAATAGATTACTTACAGTTTGCGTCGTCGTTGTTCCCAGAATAGTCGGCACGGACTTATCTTTGAGCAACAGTTTTCTGGCAAAGCCAGCATCATATTGAGATTTGTTCTCAAAACAGTCATCCTTAAAATGTACAGAACAAACGCTTAAGTTAACACTGCCGTGACTGGGACGTCCGCAAAAAATAAACTGCATCCATTTTTCCCTGACGTCTGGATCTTTCGGCAGCTTATTCAGAGGTTTTGTTTGACCACAGCCAGGAACAGCACATCTGTGTGGCATCGTAATTTTCCTGTGCACAAGTAGTCTCTGTCAGAGCTCGCTGTCCATCGACTCATACGAAATGAGCGTAGTTGTCTTGCGCTTAAAGCGTAGTTATCTTGTGCTGGAGGCGGTCATATGCAAACGCTGGTACGTCACTTCTAACCGTCACGTCACTTCTAACCATGAATCCAGAACGAGCTGTATTTTGAGCTTGATTAAATAAATGATTCATTTAGAATGGGGAGGACGTCTTAAAATATTAAACTTGCAGGACGTTTTAATGATACAAAGACCTCTTATATACCAAAAGATCAAGGCAAATTTGGTTTCTCATGTCATGACCCCTTTAAAAGTCATTTGTAATGTGATTAGTTTTTGGATGACGTAATCATAAAAGTACTCTGATTAAAAAAAACATTGTATTGGATTACTTTTTTTAGTAACTTACCCAACACTGCTACCTCAATCTCATAATAGATCTCAATAGATAAATTAAATAGGAACTTTGAATTATTGAATATTATAATAATTAATTGTTTGTGGGTGTTGTAGCTTTGTGACCTGATGGCTGATGTTTCAAATTTAATAAGGTTGCCTTTAATTTTTAAAGGTCTTGTCAGCTTTGCTAGCTACACAGAAATGAGTAGTGTCCACTGATAGCATTGTTTATTTGCACACGCTGTCTGCATTGTTATAGTGCACGAATCACTAAAGGAATAATGCAAAACAAGTAATAGAGAAAATATGCCAGGAAATGCAGTTCTAAACATTTTTATCTATTTGTTTACATGCAGCAATTCCCTTGCGGTCTGATTTTGAATATGAAACATTTTACGGGGACTTTAAAGCATTGCTTCACTACTGTGATGCAGACCAGACTGGTCATACTGTGAATTCAGCGACAGTAGGTCAAAAGATCTGCTGGTGCAATCAGACTATTCTTACTGAAATTCTAACTACTGCTCCCAGTGACCGAAGCTGGTAGTGTCGTTGAACATATGGGCATGTGCAGGAGCTCCAGTTTCTTGGTGAAATGTACAGAGTGACACCAAAATAAAGTTTTATTACCCGTACACCCTAAACCAAACCCTAAATGTAACCATTATCAGAGTAAAAATTTAATTTTAGAGCAAAAATAAAACCTTAGAATCGCACTCACCAATTTTTTATGTAAATACGGTTACTTCCTGGATTCCATATGACCTGAATCAGTGTCTTAGAGGTTCTTTATGCAATGTGCTTTCAATAGTGCTTGAGGTAAAGGTAAACGCATTTGAATTGATGCAAAAAAGTCTGATGGTATCTGTTAGTAATTTGGCAGAATATGGTAAATTTCAGGGTAAATAAAATTTCGGAAGACAACATGTCAATTTCCGTGACATCATGTTGTGCAGACACCCGAATCGGCTCTTTAACGTCCACTTGAACCACAACGTGGGAGTGGGACTCCACTTATTTCCTTTTCTGTGAATAATGCTCAATCTAATAAACCTTAGTTAAACAAAAAGGAAGTGTGTTCATGCTTAACTGCTTGGTTAAATTGGATTCCGGGTGCTTCGTTAGGAGTTTTTTGTGCAGAAATATAGCGTGCAATAGTGGCACAACTGTTTAGTGGATTTGCCCTACAGTGTCCTTTCCTTATGTAATGCTGATGTGCTAGAATACAGATTAAAATGATTGGATAAATGAATGTTACACTTATATAGCACTTTTCTGACACTACACTCAATGTGCTTTACATAAACTTGACTCTCTTTAATAGAGGTCGACCGATTGATCGGCCGATTTTTTTGCATTTTTTACATAATCAGCATCGGCCAATATCCACGCATATCAAGCCGATTATTAGGCAGGCACATCTGTGGGCAGCCTAGTGTTGTTGTGGAACACGTGTTCGACGCACACACTGCCCCTAGAGTCATTTTCCAGCAGAGTGAGCAGACCTCATCCAGTGCTAAGTTCCTTGGAGAAAACAGTAAGGATTAAATTTGTATAACTTCTTTAAATTTAATTAAAAACTTTTGATATGTTACTGCCAACTTCAAGAAAAAATGTGACAAACGCGATAGTTGACATGACATTCGGCTACTTTGGATATTGATAGAGTAGTCGAAGTTGCATTATCACAGCTGAAGGGTTGCTATCATGTCACAATAAGTAAGCAAGAATTTTGCAATTACAGACAGTGAATCTGAGACTTTTATTTGTTCTGTTTGTGTGTCTTATATTTGAGAGGGTTGTCACTCAATGCAGAGAAATAAGTAATATAAAAGATACAAACGCGCTATAGACTATTGAAGGACTGGCTTTGGTAAGCTCGCACGTTATCGCTTCTGTTGTCGGTACTGGAGAAATTAAGAAAATACATTTATTATTGCTATAAAGAGAAAGTTATTTTATCTCGCCAGCCATTTCTATGTATAATAATATGAAACCATTAGTCTGTGATGCAATTTAGCTATTCGCAGTCAGAGAGAGAGAGAGAGAATCTCGCTCACGCGGTGCCACAGCGAGCACAACACAGCCCTGCATAATGAGTGACAGAACTAAACATTCAAACATAGCCTGGTTTAGATCTGTGATTATTATTCTGATTTTATTTTAGATATCGCCTTCCAAAGATTATAAAAATAATATTTATACATAAGCCGCATTCTGTCTAGCACAACGTCCTCCCCTTCACAGCGGTGCACTGACATTTCTCCCTAAAACTCAAACTTAACGTCAGAATCAGCACGATCGGTGATTGTTGTAAAATGCAGTCTAGCTACTGTTGCTAAATTGCGGGACGCGTTTAATAATAAAAAGAGCGCAAGAGATGTCGTTCCCAAGGCGGTGCGCGCTCCGAAACACACCGCAAATAGACAAGCAAAGTATAGACTACTTTGGGTTTCATGTGCGCGTCTAAACGATCAAATATACACAAAAATATGTCAAAACGACCGGCTTGGAGATTCACTTAAACACAGATTATGTCTTAAATGGACGTAGTTATGGAAATAGTTGGGAGAAAATATGGCGCATCAGGAGCCTATTAGATCTGAACTCGGTCTTAAAGGGGAAGCTGTCTATTAAACGTGACGATTGAGCCATTACTGCAAATCAAACAACAAAAGGCAAAGAGAAAATCACTTACAGCTCTTGAATGAATAACTTCTGCATTAATGAGCATTAATCTATCTATGATAAACTATGCAGTGTTATTTTACAGTTTGATTACTTTAGTAGATTTCTTTTTAGACCACACCTGAACAGTAATGTTAGTAGACCTTCCTGAAATTAAATCACTGTGCCTATATAACGTTTATATTTGTGTAATATATATATATATATATATATATATATATATATATATATATATAACAAAAAGAACCGTTAAGAATACCGCTAAAGTACCGGATCGATAAGTAGTATCGGTAAGATAGTAATACCATTAAAACCTTACCGATACCCATCCCTAGTTATGCCTGTGCTTCTCTTGGATGCTCTGAATATTGAATTACGTGTCTGGATTGCCCCTTAATTAAAGCTGCATTTGGATCTCAACCTTCTTGTCTCGGAGCAGTTCGTAACACCTGCTTTGTTTATTTAATATATTTGTTATACATTATTTATACAATATGTTTTTACATTATACATTTTTAATTTAAGTGTACAAGTGCAGATTGGTCAAGTGTTCAGTAAATGTATTTGTTGTGAAATTTTGTCTATCTTAAGTAATTTTTTGTGTTACATTTTATCTTTCAAATAAAAGGTTCAAATAAGAGGTTAAAAACAAGCACATATCGGCCAAATATCGGCCAAAATAAATCGGCAGCATTAATCGGCCATCGGCCGACCCGGATTTCAAAAGATCGGCATCGGCCTGAAAAAACCAATATCGGTCGACCTCTACTCTTTAACCACCATCAGTGTAAAGCATCCGCCTGGATGATGTGATAGCAGCCATAGAGCTCCTGTACACTCAACTCACACCATCTATTCGCCAATTCATATGTTGGGATTATTAGGAGGCCATGTTTTCCAATGGGGAATTTGGCATGGGGTTACACTCATACACAGGGTGTGAGCACTCCCGGCTGGCATCACTAACATCTTTTCCAGCAGCCTTAATTTTCCTCAGGAGGACTCCCATCCAGGTGCTGATCAGGATCAACCCTGCTTAGCTTCAGTGGGCAACCAGTCAAAATCTACAGGGAGATATGGCTGTAAAAGAGTTTTTTAAAGGATTAAAACAAATAAAATACATTTTGTGCTGGACAAAAATCACTTTATCCAATTAGCTGCTTTGGCTCTATGGGACACGTGAAATTGTACATGTCCCAGTGGCAATCAGTGATAGCCTAAAATTGTTAGGTTTCATTTTTGTGGATTTCACACAGTAGAAATCTGGCTGAGACACTGTGTGTGTGCACGCGCCAGTCGACACAATCCACAAGTTTGCAGAATCATTTTCCACAGCCTGTGTGGGTAGAAAGCTGTCACGTTTTGAAAATTTATTCAGTGTCTATTTTTACAGATATCTATTTATATAACTTTTTTCCGTCTTTCTGGGGTTTACGTTAATTGCTTTCCCTTTAGCTCTGTCTTTGTTCACACTAACTGTGGTTTGATTAATTATCTCTTCTTACACAGCACTAGGTATGATCTTTTCTTATGTGTCAATCAGTTACGGATAAGGTTCCCAAGGGACCTTCATCTGATGTTTATTTTTAGCCTCTTGACTGTGAGGATTCTGTTTCCCCCTATGGGGAGAGGAGTTATATTGATACAGAGATGCATGGAGCACCACAGCATTTATGCTTTTTCTCTTTATAGAGAGAAGCGATCATAAGATAAAGTGTTGGATTATGTTACATTATCTGTTGAGTATAGTTGTGTACATATACAGCATATTTTGTGTACGATATTGTGTGGTTGCAAAAAATATGGTTCTTTTTTCCTTATTAGATGATTATACAAATGGACATTTGTGATGACATACAGAAGCAATTCTAGAGTTCTGATCGAAATCCTAGTGAGCTGCCTTGTTGTCTGCTGTCTACATAGGCAACTCCCTTCTAAGGCAGCATCCTAACTGATGTCAACCTCAAGTGACTGATTTGAAATGCTGTAGATAGGAAGCAACACAAATAGTGCCCCTCACATGAAATGTATAGTAAACTAGAGTTAAGGGATGGGCACGATTACTCGAGTACTTGGGTATTCAGACGTGGCAGCAATTATCGATCATGAAAACGATGATCGATGGTGATCATGCATGATGTGACTTTTCACTTCATTCGAAATTCAGTGACAATTACCTGACTACTAAACTCACACGTGTCAAAGAGAGGGTTTGAGATTGATTACATTGTGATTTTGATGATTTAATATAAGAACTTTGACTCATTAATGGATATTATTTAATCAAAGCGAATGTTTGTCACTGACCTCCCTGCCCTAAGTGATATAACACACACCTGCATCTCAACGAAATGGAAGTTGAAGATTTCCACACGAGTTTCCAAGTTAGAAGTCTGACATAAAGGTCATTCCGTTGCACTATGCACTAAGGTTGAAATTCCGACTTCAGAGTTGATTGGAACGATTGTTGAATCATCACAGCAACAACAATATGGAGCATTGTAGCTTTCCCCACAGGAGTGAACACTTGGGGCATGTGGCAGTAGACTCAACGCGCTAAAGCAGCGCATATACAGCAGGCAAGAGTTTCAAACAGCCAGAGAGTGCAGAGCTAAATGTAACAGAATACAGCGTCTTCAAAACTGAACTTCAACTCATATTAAATGGTGATGGTTATGGCATCTCCTGTTAAGCCAATCACGATATGAAAATAGATGGTTCAGACAGTCACTAAAAAAACTGGTGTGCGCTTACTAAGATTATTACGGTAACCTGAAGGAAGAACAGACAGATGCGCATTGTGCTCATTCTATCATTAAGTTGGGCAGTGAATCTTCACATAATGACAAAATGTGATGCATTATATTTTGATTATGCAATCTTTTGTACATTTTGTAACATACTTTATAACAGCCTATAATAATGAATAGACGATACAATGGTACATGAATAGATGATACAATGCAGCAGCCAAAGATGTTTGTCAGACATGTTATTATATTTACAGTTATGTACATGTCATTGCCCCTCAAGTACTCGAGTAGAAAAATTATAAAATGCTCATACCTAGTAGAGTTTGACATTAGCATGATGCTATGCTAACAACACTATACTTCAGTGAACATAAAAAATACCAGCCTGATCTCATTAAATGTATGTGAAGTTGTTTATTACGCGTATCACGGCAGTTCTGAGGTGAAATGCCCACTGTGTGGCGCTAAAAGCGAGTTCAGTTTTCTCTGAGGTTTGAAAGGTTAATCAGTTCCTCCAGGAATTTATGCAAATTCAACCAGTCTCCCATTATTTGTGTTAAATAAAAAAAAAAGTGCTGTGTTAAAAACAACCCAAATTGTGTTATCTTTAGCCCTGTTGCTGTATGAATATGGGATAGAACATGCATTGGGCTAATCTAACCAAGCAAAATGGGTTATTTATTGAACCTAAATGCCGTTTCATTTTTATGGGAATGCTGGGTTAAATTTGTCAAGTTGTTTCATCTTTTAAAAATATTATTTAAAAAAACACATCATAAACAAATGTTAACATGGTACCTTAAGTAGGATTAATGCATGCAGTAATTACAATTAAACTAATTTTACTAAAGTTTTAATAAAGCTTGTTGATATAAAAAAATATTTATAATTAATGTTAATTACGTTAATACGCATTAAAAACATTAAACATCCATCGTATTATTAACGTTACTTGTTAACGTTTACGTCCAGTGCCTATTACCAGAAAACTATTCATGTAATTAATAAATTAATAAATCTAATTCAAGAATTCAATATCTGTTTGTTTTTGGTTTATTGGTTTGTTTATCTCGTATTTATTTTGTTGTATTTCCATACTTTGCTCTAATAAAAAATAGGTATATATGCTATAATATATTTCTTTTCTTTGCATGTAAATTATGCATGTAATCGTTATAGTTAATGCTATTATTGTTATTGTTGATGGGTAGTAGTGGTGGCAGTACTGATAGTTATATTAGTATAGAACAATCTATCATCCCTCCCACCTGCCTCCCTTATAAAACCCAATTCCAAAACCATTCTATTTATACACTTATAACTTATATACTTTATTAGCTGTCTGGGTCTGGGGGCTGCTCTTGTACTGTCAGTGGGTGCGTTTGGCACATCTTGTTGGCATAGGCATTACCTGTGCAAATTTGGGTTTGCCTGGCCCCTCCCTTTGCCACATATCCCGGCAGTCCTTTCTCTTATTTTAACGTGACTGTGTCGGAGTGCTATCTGGGTTGGATGTGGTGTCTCTGGCTGGGGAGATAACTGGTGCACACCACAATTCCAGCAAAAGCTTGTAAACCAAAAAAGGTCAACCAAACAATGATTTCTGGTCATCTGCCGGGTCACAACCAGACCAGGTGAGCTTGATTTGGAGGTGCCAGTCGTGGTGCCCCAGTATCCTTTGTGGAGGAAGACACAGCGGCACACAGAGGCTTAACCGCTGGTAAGGGATTGCCGGTGGCGGTGGAGGGGGGCCAGGGGGGATTAGAGTTGGTGTTGGTGAAGCGGCTCCCAGACCTAGAGAGTTTCGTATATCGGCAATCATTTTATTGACTAGTCTAAAATTTCATAAAGCTGAGATTATATTATTGTTAGTACTACTACTACTACTACAACTATTAATATTATTATTATAACTGATTGTTCCATATATATCTAAGTTTAAATCTATATCTTTCTTTTTCTCTATCTCACCAACATCACCAGAAAAAATTTAATTAATTATAATGAATACTTTTATATGACATTAAATTAACCTAGCCCTTAAACTTACATTTAGACACTACTATATCTATACACCTATAATTAAGTTTGTTGTTTTTTTTTGTTTTGTTATGTGTGTATGTGTATGTATATATATATATATTTCACTGGTTCCTTACTTGTATAAGCTGCTATGTCTTGTTAATTTGTGTTTTGTTCAATAAAAAATATATATATAAATAAATCAAATTCAAGAAATTAATAAAAAATGTAATTAAAATTAAACTATGAGCAGGCCTTCATTGTTCAGTGTAAGATGTAGCAGAATAAGGAACTAATCAGCCTGCTGGAGGTACTCACCCATATTTGTCCAAACTATAAAAAGACAGAAATAAAGCAAACAAAGGAAAAAGGTCAACCAAAAATGTTAGCAATTTAGCAGTCATCCGAATACAGGAAGCATGCTAAATATATGCGTCTGTGCAAAAACAGGTCACGCTTTGCACCAGTTTGAGATTTTTAACACAGATGATTGCCTCACTGATTGTTTTTTTTTTTTTTTTTGTACGAAGCAACAAGAAATAAATAAAAATCAGACTTTATACTATAATGATGTCTAATAATTTATTTTTATCAATTAATAGTTACCTTATTGCATCCTAAGACTATAGTTCTTTAATTTAAACTCACCTCAAGCATCCCAGGACGTTCAACGTCTGCCTGCAATTAATGTATCAAAGCAATTTGCCACATTTGTTTTCTACTCTAAACTCAAATACACATTTTCGATGTTTACCGTGCACACCAACGCTTTTCATGTGGAGGTCGAAGCTCTGCATGACGCTTGCATTGGGTGGTGCGCATCCCCGGGCAGATCAGAGGTAGTCCTCCAGCCCCTGGTGGACGGAACGCCCCGCCGCGTTCTCGGTGAACAGAAGGGGTCTCCCCCGCCCCTGGCAGCAGTTTTCCCTCTCCAGGCGGTCAGCAGTGAGCCCCTTCCCGCACGCGGTCAGCGGTCTCAGACCCTGCTGCGTTTCAGCGGCTGGTAGTGGTCTCCTCCACCCCTGGCAGCGGCCCTGACCACTCCAGGTGGTCGGCTAGGAGCCCCTTCTCCCCTCGCGGTCGGCGAACAATTCCTTTGCTTCCAGGTGGCCGAGCTCCTCCATCCCCCGGAAAACGGCCGCGGGTGCTCCTTTGGGGTGGATAAAAGTGGCAAGAACTCCACTACGGCGTATCCCTCCTTCACGGGTCGTCGGCACCAGTGTAAAGCAGTTCAATGGAAAGGAGGAGGCGAGAACCAGCTTGACGATATAAATAATAGTTTAATGAAGAAATAAACCAAAAGACAAAAAACACACGCATAGGAATGACAGTTGCCCGTAAACATTATCTCTCTGTCGCACCACCGTCCACAGTCAGCCGTAATCCCTCTCGGAGGCTTAATTAGCCTGGTAAGGGACCAGGTGTGTAAAATCACGACCCTGCCCCTCCCTCCGCCCTGTCACACTCAACCAAAAAATTATTTATTTTGTCAACATTTATAAATCCCTATGTAATTACAAAGTAATTTAATTTTCTTTCTTCCATGCTGAACAAAGGGAGTTATTTTGCTCTTTTCCTTTAAAGGGGGCATATGATGCCAAATACCACTGGTTCTTGTGTGCGTTGTAACCAGTCGTAATGTGGCAAGTTTCAATAGCCGCATGTCCACTATCTGGCCAAATGAGGGTGTGCTAGTGCCTGCCATGGCCAGTTGCATTCCCACTATCACCTCTGGGGCTTCATCGTGCCTCTTCTGGGCCAACAGCCTAGCGCCCTGGCCCGCCGATTACCCGGAGTCAGGTCAGAGGTTTCAGCACCAAGATACTCATTTCCCAATTTTTCATATCTAGACACCAGCTCACCTCAACAGATCAATGGAGAACAGAGAATCTTCAGTACTGGTCAGTAGACGAATTTAGGGCTCTTCTGAATATTTGGGCTGATGAAAATGTACGTCATATCGATGGCATCTGCCAAAACTTGATTAAGTATATTGTCGCAAAACTTGAAAAGTTGTGTATCCAGTGTAAACAATACAGGTTTGTGGAAATATTTGACAAAATTGCGGGCACAGTACATAATAAACCCGTGTTCATATGGAGGGCTAGCTAGTCTCCAGTGTCTGATACCTTAGCTTTAGTTCACTCTTGCTTGTGAAATGGGCGGGGTGTGTGACGTTGGCACCAGAGTGGCATATTAAGGGTGGGATTTTGGACAATGCTGTGGGGCTATTTGCCCAATGAAAGGAATGCAGATCGATTTTGGTCTTGTGGCTCGAGGTCCGAGGCTATTGGCCCAACTGACCAGTTTGTTCCTGCATAAATACTTGAAATATAGCACTGTATATATTTATTTGGGCCATTTTCATGGAACTTCTATAGTTTTTAGGAGCTTGACAGCCCCTGGTCACTATATGCTTCAATTGTATGGAAAAGAGCAGCTCAGACACTTTACAAAATACATCATTTTGTGTTCCTTAGAAGCAAGAAAGTCATACAGGTTTGAAACAACATGGGGGTGTACAAATCATGACAGAATTTTCTATTTGGGGTGAACTTTCCTTGAGAATTATTATGTTAGATAGCATCCCAGTGGGCACCAGCCCGGCCCTGCTGACAGCAAATCCAATATCTGCAAAGTGAATCCGATGTAGTCTCACAACTCCCTGTTGGTTTGCTCTGGAATACCAGCAGCTGCTGTTGCCTGTCAGCCATTTTGTTTCACTTGGTTGCTCTATAAAGATTTGTTCTAGTCCAAACCCTTGCCTTTCTTTCTGACTTTTCTGTAGGCTTGTGTACATTCAGCATGCACATTCTAGAAGGAATCATGCTTGACTTTAGTGCTCTCCCTGGAGAGCACTTTGTAAGTGAAAACTTTGTCAATTCTTGTTCTTTGTAAGTCCAAATAATCATCCTCCTGAGAGATAGCAAACTGCGTGTGAGAGAAAGGGAGAATCTGTTAGACTGGTAGACAGCTCCCTGAACGAGTTTGTTACACCTCGCTCCTTGTATTAACTTGACCTCATATATACTGTTGTATAACTTCTCCGTGCAGTGTTTTTAAATGTGCGGAAATCTGTATTCTGTGCCAACTCAACTAACATGATTGTGTTTCTCCATCTCCACCAAAGTGAGAGAGTAAACAGGGCTTGGGAAACAAAAATCGAAAGTGACAAAAATGCCCCAGATATTTATATTATGGGGCCAAAAAAAGGCACCCATAGTGAATTCCTCTTTTCTTTTTCTTTTTTGTACTTTATGTAACAGTTAACAGTTTATTCAAGGCCTGTCTAGTTATAGGTTTAGTGCCTCTGCATACACTGTAGTGACCTGTAGCTGTCAGATATCTGTATTTGTTATCTCAGAGGCGAGTGTTGTTGATTGTATAGCTCAGTGTTGGAGAGTAGTTAACTAAAAGTAGTGACACTAGGGCTGGGTATCGTTTTAACAAGATTACAAACATTACAAATTACCAGTTGTATTTTTTAAATTTTTACTTTTTTTACAGACTCAAAGACTCATCTCCTGAGCCTTTTGGTCTCCTCATGCCAGGGTCGGCAGGGGCAGAGGCTATAACATTAATGTGAAGAGGAAAAACAAAAACAAGAAAGCTAAACTGTTTATTCAGCCAACCCTAAGGATAAGCACGGTTTAACAAGAACTAGTTTAATGTATGTTAAACTTGATCAGTTACTGTCAACCTTAAAGCATTTTTAGCATCGATTTAGCTAGCTATCTATAGCCATACATCCAAACAATATCTAACATTATGTAGGTCCCAGTTTATAAGACTATGTCACCTCGCACAGAAACGTTAATTTAGTACTCAAGCATGTACCGCTACAAGTTAGCTGATTTTGTTTGTTGGTTTGTTTGCTAAACGTTATCCTTACCTGTCGGAGTCCCAGTCATAGCACCGCCACATTCATCAGTAGTTTTGGAGGAGGACTCGTGTGGTGGGCATGTTGAAGGAAGCTCTGTGGCTGGAGGACGCTGAGAGGATGACTGCACCGGCTCGGTCTTCTTGCAGTCGAAAACAGAGCAACTTTCTGCTCTTTAAGTTTATTCCGTGCACTGTCAAGTGCTTCATCAGATTTGTTGTGTTGCCGGTCTTGGCAGCAAATATTGCTGTTAGCATCGAGTCTGGTGAAATGTAGCCACACTTTTGATCATTTCCACATCTTTTACATCTATGGGGGTTGAGACGCATACACACTACAGCCTCACGTGTGAGCCCCGTTTCTGGGCGTAACCGGTGTAAACTAGTGTTTTTCCTTGATGCCTAAACACAACCAATCACAGGCACTTTTAGATTTGGGAACATCTAGCATCATGCTTATCATTGACGTTGGCGAGATTAACCCCTTAGGTATTGAAATTTGGTACCGAATGACAATACATTTTTTGATACTCGATTGTTTGAGGTAATTCGGTCAGTGCCTAAAATGTATCAAACTTGATACCCAAACCTAAGTGATACTAATTTTTCAGTAGCCTGACAGTCATCTATGTTCACAATAGTGAAGTTTTTCCAGTAACATGCTACATTTTCCAATGAGTAGCCCTATAGCATCACAAAATGGAGCTCAAACACACTCACGTAAATTGTCCTCTCTCTCTCATATGTAGAGCTTGGAAAACCAAATCATTTTAGTGAATCGGCTCTTCTGGAATGAACTGGTTAAAATAAACTATTTATTTAAAGGAAAATGAAAATTCTCTCATCATTTACTCACTTTCTTGCCATCCCAGGTATGTTTGATTTTCTTTCTTCTGCTGAACTCAAAGATTTTTTGAAGAATAGTTCAGCTCTGTAGGTCCATTCAATGCAAGTGAATGGTGACCAAAACTTTGAAGCTCCAAAAAGCACATAAAGGCAGCATAAATGTAATCCATAAAACTTCAGTAGTTTAATCCATGTCTTCAGAAGCAATCTAGTAGGTTTTGAGTGAGAACAGACCAAAATATAACTCAATTTTCATTATAAATCTTGACATCTGCAGTCTCCTTGGCGAGCATGATTTCAAGCTTGATTACACTGCCTAGCACCATATAGTGTTCTGCGAATGCGAAAAACACTAGGAAGTGTAATCGAGCATGAAATCATGATTGTGCCTAGAGACTGTAATGGCAAGATTTACAGCATAATTAAAAGGGTGTTATATTTTTGTCTGTTGTCACCCAAAACTGATTGGATCACTTCAGAAGACATTGATTAAACTACTGGAAACGTATGGATTACTTTTATGCTGCGTTTATTAGCTTTTTGTAGCTTCAGAATTTTGGTCACCATTCACTTGCATTATAAGGACCTACAGAGCTGGACTATTCTTCTAAAAATCTTTGTGTTCAGCAGAAGAAAGAAAGAAAGTCATACATGTCTGGGATAGCATGAGGGTGAGTAAATGATGACATACAGCTGCATTTGGAATTGATATAATAATACAGATTGAGAACTTATTACATTTCTGACAAAATATTTTATTCTCTTCCTTTATTCTTTTCCCACTCTCTCAGGACAAAGAGAGTGAGCCATTGTTACCGAGTTGTATACCGTCACATGGAGAGGACGCTGACCCAGGACGAAGTGAGCGTTATTCATGGAGCCATTCAGCAGGCGGCTGTAAAAGAGCTTGGAGTGGAGGGAAGATACTAAGACTGCACAGGAACCAACATCACGTCTCTCAGATATATTTACTTGGTAAATGATGGTGATCTTTTAGAGACTTTCACCTTCTCATGATTCACAGATATAGTCTCACCTCTATGAGATTAATAAAATGTGTCAACTTTTTAATAGCAGTAAAAACTGTTCTGTGGGGGGTTGCGCTTTAAATGTAATACAAATGTCAAAGAGGCCTTCTACAAACCCGCCGCAGAGTCTGATGAGAAGCTGGAAACATAGCCAGTACAGCTCTTATTTATACATTTGTATTTCCTTAGAAGATGTGAGGTAGCATATAATGAGCTGCTGCACTGAAATGAGTAAGATAATGCAACGCTTCCTTAGTCACTCCACAGTAATATTGTAAACAGGAAGGTAACAGGTCCTCTGTTGTATTGTTTGTGGGACAAAAATAAACTGAATGCTGAGGTGTATTTGAGTCAATGTCTTTTGTTTTATATTTTCATACTGGGTCATTCCTTAGCACTCAAAGACCACATACACACTGCAAAGTTTTGGGAGTGATGACTGAATTTGTCATACGTGTGCAGAATAAAGGAGTCACTCCTACCACCCCAAACTTGTGGTAACCATTGTGATAATCATAGCAATGTTTTGGTGTTTTGCGACTGAAAACAAGAAACATAAATGACAGTGTTTAGCATGTTTGGTACAAATTTCAGGAGTGAATTTGATTGGTTAATGCAGTTATCACTCTATATTTAGCTGCAGTGTTAACATGGCCAAACAGTACAGCATAGTAGTCTGGTGTTCACATTAATTAACATCATTGTCCAGATTGTGAGCTTTGAACTTAATACATTTTCGTTCTTTAAGCAGCATCAACATGATCTCTTAAGTATTCCGATGTACAGTATTTCTACATAAAGTGTGTTTTTAGCACACGTTCACTTGCTCATGCTTGCATAGACACAAAATACAATATTGATGTATTGGCAGCATCTAAAGTGTAAATCATGTTATGTATGAACTATTTTAGAGACATGCAAATGTTTACAAATCCTTTCATTGAGTTCATGGAATTAATCAGTTGATTTTATTGCATTTATTATAAATCAGATTAAATATTCTTATTTATTTAACACATTTACCTAATGTGACATTATAATATTTTTTAAATTTTTTTGTGATTTTTGGTGCCCTATACAACTCATTTCGAAGGATTGCATTATTTTCTTTAAAAGACTAAACTAAAATAAATCATTTAATAAATGACTAAATTAAAACATTAAAATGGAATCAAAATTCGGTAATCATTTAATATTATTTAGTTTGTTGTGGCTAAAAAATTATTTGTGTGCTATAATCCAAGTCATCATAAGCCATATGGTTTATCTGCCTGTTAACTTTATATATTATCTCAGCAAAATGAGAAACGTCTTCTATTTTCAGCAAACTTGTGTGTAAATATTTGTATGAACATAAAGACTGAACAACAAAGACAAACTGAACAAGCTTCAGACATCTGACTAACAGAAATGGAATAATGTGTTCCTGAACAAAGGGGTCAAAATCAAAACTAACAGTTAGTATCTGGTGTATCAGTGCAGTGCATCTCCTCCTCATGGACTACACCAGATTTGCCAGTTCTTGCAGTGAGATGTTACTCCACACTCCCAACAGTTCCCAGACGTGCTCAATGGGATTGAGATCCGGGCACTTCGTTGGCCTTGGCTGAACACTGACATTCCTGTATTGCAGGAAATCACGCACAGAACGAGCAGAATGGCTGGTGTCATTGTCATGCTGGAGGGTTATGTCAGGATGAGTCTGCAGGAAGGGTTCCACATGAGGGAGGAGGATATCTTCCCTGAAATGCACAGCATTGAGATTGTCTGCAATGACAACAAGCTCAGTCCGATGATACTGTGACATACCGCCCCAGACCATGATGGACCTTCCACCTCCAAATCGATCCCGCTCCGGAGTACATGCCTCGGTATAATGCTCATTCATTCGATGATAAACGTAAGTCCAACCATCGCCCCTGGTGAGACAAAAATGTGACTTGTCAGTGAAGAGCACTTTTTGCCAGTCCTTTCTGCTCCAGCGAAGGTGGGTTTGTGCCCATAGGTGACATTGTTGCCGGTGATGTCTGGTAAGAACCTGTCTTACAACAGGTCTACAAGCCCTCAGTCCAGCTTCTCTCAGCCTAATGTGGAAAGTCTGAGCACTGATGGAGGGATTGTGCATTCCTGGTGTAACTCAGGCAGATGTTGTTGCCATCCCGTACCTGTCCCGCAGGTGTGATATTCGGATGTACTGATCCTGTGCAGGTGTTGTTACATTTGGTCTGCCACTGCCAGGATGATCAGTTGTCCTTCCTGTCTCCCTGTAGCGCTGTCTTAGGCGTCTCACATTCGAACATTGCAATGTATTACCCTGGCCACATCTGCAGTCCTCATGCCTCCATGCAGCATGCCTAAGGCACATTCACGCAGATGAGCAGAGACCCTGTGCATCTTTCTTTTGGTGTTCTCCAGAGTCAGTAGAAAGGTCTATTTAGTGTTGTAAATTTGTATAACTGTGACACCAATTGCTACCATCTGTAAACTGTTAGTGTCTTAATGACCGTTCCACAGGTGCATGTTCATTAATTGTTTATGGTTCATTGAACAAGCATATATATATATTGGTGAAAAGTAGTTAGGGTTAGGGTTGGATTAAGGTATATATACATTTAGGGATACATTAGGGGATTACCCCTAACACACACACAAAAAAAAAAGATATTTGCTGCTTGTTGAATATTCATAAAAGGATCTAAAACCACAGAATTCTAGAACATTTTGTTGACTTTGGTTTCATTGCATTCTATCCATATAAATTTGTAGAAATAAATGTTTACTTAATCCAGTTGAGTTGGGACTACATGTATACTTTATGTGGTGTTAATGTAGCATTGATTGAACTGGGCAGGGGATTTCCATTTCCAGTCATGCTTTGCAAGAGAATCGAAAGGAAGAGTAAATGTTAAAATGTAGTGTTATTTTTTCGTGATCCTGTTCTGTCTGCCATTTGGTCTCTGTCTGTTTTCTGTATGTGTGTGTGTTTGTCATGTGTATGTGTAATTGGCTGTGACTGTGTTTCTGTTAGCCATGTGCATCCCTGTCCCTGCCTCCTCGTTACCCTTGTCACTCTCCCTGTTTAGTCCTTGTTATGTTAATTGCATTCACCTGTTCCTCATGTGCCTTGCCTATATATTGTCCCCTCTTCCCTCTTGAATTAGTCAGATGGTTTTGTTTATTTTGTTACTAGTCAGTCTGTTCCTGGTCCGATTGGTCTTAGTTACTTTACTTTTTCTAGTTTATGGTTTGTTTTCTCTACCCCATGTGAGTTTCCACTCCTGACTCTTTTCAGTGACAATTTTATGTTATTTTTTATTTTTTCAAGATCTTTATATAAGGTTGTTCTTGTTAGTGTTTATGTTGAGTTTTAGAGTTTTTGTTATGTTGGAGTTTTAGGGGTTACCATTATGGTGAAGAGTGGTGCTTGAGCTAACAATGAGGATGGGTAGATTAAATGAATTGCTTGCTTTGAGTAATTGCTCTGCTAACCATTTCATAGTTACTAAACTACCACTATAGTGCTTCCAACCTGCATGCACAGTGTTTAGCATGATAACATTCACTTTCAATAGTACAAAGAAATAAGAGATTTTTTTTTTTTAATTTTGTTGGGTTTACCCAATTCAACTTGATTCTTTCAACACAAAATGTTTTGTTGAAATGAGAACCTAAACTCAAACACATGGAACCACTGTAATGGTATTACATTTACATTTATGCATTTGGCAGACGCTTTTATCCAAAGCGACTTACAGTGCACTTATTACAGGGACAATCCCCCTGGAGCAACCTGGAGTTAAGTGCCTTGCTCAAGGACACAATGGTGGTGGCTGTGGGGCTCGAACCAGTGTCTTTCTGATTACCAGAGTACCAGTTATGTGCTTAGACCACTACACCACCACCACTCCCTATAGGCATATATACACATGCCTATAAATAATAATGAGATCAGGGTGCATGCCGAAAATGCCACCAATGTTTAAAAATACGCAAGAACGAAAATGTATCATGTACCTATCAGACGATCATTTTCTTTAATTTATTCATGCTTTTGTTTGTTAGATGTCATGTTTGTTTTTTTATTTTTTTAGTTTGTGACATTATTCATCTCTAGATCGCCCTTTTGGATCCAGAAAGAACAATACATCCCCATTACCTCTCCCTATGTCATATGTATACAGAGACAGATTGGAAAAACTGACCCCAACCAGTATGGCAGTTGTTGGAGCAGGCCAGAGTGTCTTCTGCATCTTAATGAGTCCTTATGGTGTTGTCTGTGTTTCTCGCTTATGTTTTCAAAGAGTGGCTAAAGGATACAGGGATCTTCCTTTGGGGAACAAGCTCAATTACAATCGGAGTAATGAATTTTTGATGCAGTGCAATCAGAAAGTGAATGAATGAGATAGTCTTTGCAGAGCCTGAGACAGCCCAGTGGGAATACTGCTTATGCGTTAATACATTTCTTTTGATTAAGGCAAAATAGGATTTGATCATTTATCTAAAAACTAGTTTTAGAAATTACAAAATAAAGGATTTGTTAATACTGTGCTTCCCACAGCCAGTTCTTGTAGTGTGATTGCAAGATTTGAACAATACCTTAAATTGAAAGTTATATTGTAACCATATTAATGTTTGGGGATTGTAAGGTAAGCTGTGTCACAATATACTTAAGTTGTCCTCTAGGCAAGGAGAAATAAGAGTAGTAATTCTAGTACACAATTGTATTTTAGGATGTTTTCAATCTAACGAAACGAGAAGAAAACATCTATAACAAGGCACTAGAAACATGAATTATTAAAAAAATGAATGAGTGACATGACTTAAGGGGTAAGTGGAATCATTGGGAAGTTTGTAAATTAGTTCCACTTCACATAAAAAGACGAACATCAACTAACAAATGTTTAAGATTAAAAATTAATGGATTACATTTTCCAATTTCCAAAATGTACCATTTGTGTAATAGTTTTTACATTTTTAGACAAATCAAATGGTTTAATACATTTGCAATTCACCATAAGTATATACAGTACACGGTGTCAAGAAAACTTATGTCAACCCATTGGAATTAGCTGATTTTCTGAATTAATTGGGCATATGATGTGATCTCATCTTCATCAAAGTCACAAGTACAGATAACAACACACAAACAATTCTAATCTTTCATGTCTTTATTGAACACATGCCATTAAACATTCACAGTGCTGTGGAAAAGTAAGTAAACCCTTGGATTTAATAACTGGTCGATCCTCCTTTGGCATCAATAACCTCAGCCAAGCGTTTCGGGTAGCTGCGGATTAGACCTGCACAATGTTCAGAAGTAATTTTGGACATTTCTTCCTTACAGAACTGCTTCAGCTCAGCCATATTCTTAGTATGTCTGAGGTAAATGGCTCTCTTGAGGTCATTCCACAGCATCTCTATTGGGTTAAGGTCTGAGCTATGACTGGGACACTCCAAAAGTTGGATGGTCTTTATGCCATTCTGTAAAGTTAATTTTATTTGTATAGCTCTTTACACAACACAGATCGTTTCAAAGCAGCTTTACAGAAAATCATGCATTAACAGAAAATGAAACTGTAATATCTTCAAAGAGTGATCATTGTGTTGCTTAATTAAAAAGCATTGTATGATTGTTCTGTAGTGGATTTACTTTGATGTTTAGGGTCCTGCTGCATAACCCAATTTCTACTGAGCTTTAGCTGGTGCACAGCCACCCTGACATTATCCTGTATCCATTAGCCGTTGTGGAGTGTCAAGGTGGTCTTTGTTAAACTTAAAACATGGCTTCCTTCGTGGTGTCCTGCCATGGCTTTTAAATATTTTCTGTATAGTAGTCTCGTGAACAGAGATGTTAACCAGTTTCAATGATTCCTTCAGGTCTTTAGCTGTCACTCTGTCACTTTTATCTGTTTTTATCTCATTGTGGATTCTGTGGTTTTTCTAGGGAGAGTAGCCACAGGACTAAATCGTCTCAATATTTCATTATTTATGTCACTAGATGCTTCTTGTGAATAGCAAACTTAAAATGTTTGAGTGCTTTTTATGAGTCAAAGCAGCTCTAACCCACACTTTCAATCTCGTTTTATTAATTGGATATCAGGTTTGCCAACTTCTGCCTCTATTTAGCTTTTGTTGATGTCATTAGCCTATGGGGTTCACATACTTTTTACAAACCTACACTGTAAATGTTTAAATTATGTATTCAAAATGTACAATAGCAATACAAAAATGTGTGTGTTATCAGTTAAAACAGATTGTGTTTGTTCATTATTGTAACTTAGATGAAAGATTTTAAGACAAGATTTTAAGCTCTGTGCACTTTGCTAGTTTAAACACTCTTTATAACATAAACCGGTGAGATTCGATACACTCTGTTCCATAACTGTTCTAGGAGGACAATTTGTAAAGAATACAAATTCATCAGTCTCTGGAGACATTAAAAGATACTTGCATGCTCAGGCTGACACCCCCAAGCAGGCTGCGAGCCTGGGGGTCGATTTAGTCGGAGAGTTGCGGGAAATGCCTCAAGCGATGCTGAACATGTCGGCAGTGCTGAGGAAGGTCATTGCTGACTTGGAGGATCTTGCTGTGTTAAGTTGATCAATCACTGTCATGGAGGTGAATTTCACTAATGTGGTTACAAGAGTGGGGGATGTCAAAAAATGGATTGATAATCTAGAGTCATCGGAGAGGAAATTATCTGCTAATCCGCTAGAGACCAAGGTGGATTTTGAGCATGTCTAGGAGAAGTTGGAGGACATGGAGACCCGTAGCCAATGGAATAACGTCCGTATCGTTGGAATCCATGAGGGAGCAGATGTACAGGATATGCTGAAATTCCTGGATGGGCTCTTTCCGAATCTGCGCAACATATCAAGCCATAAGCTTGTAATCGAACAAGCTCAGGGTTCCTGCTTGGAGATCCGCAGGGGGAGACAGGCCCCAATCAATTCTGGCCAAATTTCTGAGATCATCCGATAAAGATCTTGTGTTACGCGAGTCGAGGAGTAAAGGAAGGCTTTCTTGGAAGAATCATTTTCTTTTCCCAGACTTTGCAAATTTGACAAGAGAGAAATGTGATTGATTTAAGGAATGCAAGAAACTTTTACACCAACGGAAGGTCTCTTTTGCACTGATATTCCCAGCCAAATTGAGAAAAGATGCTAAGGATGTCCATAAAACATTCATATGCCCACAGCAAGCTATGTCCTTCATAAAGTCAATGGAGTGAGTAAGTCATGCTGTTGTACTCACATTGCAGCCAAGTGGACTGGCTCACTGAACAATCGCTTGACTGTTTGAAGATTCTGCGTGCTTTTTTTGTGCTGGTTCCACCTAGCAGCTGGAATTTATTTTACAGAGTGGCTCAACTTAGGGACAATTTTGTGGATTAATCTACCCACTCTTTGTGCTGGATCATACACTGTGCTGCATTCACCAAAAAATCCAAAGCACAAGAATTTGTGGAATTGGAAGTGAATATTAAAAGTGCAGAGGCAGAGCTGAAACACCAAATGTCATCTAATGGCCTCAGAGAATTGACCCAATTGAAATAAAAATTTAATACTATTTTGTAGTGGAAGGTTGGATTTTGACTATCCAGGGCAAGACAGTCATACTTTGAGTCTGGGGACAAAGCAGGTGAGCTACTGGCTAGATATATAAAACAGAGTCTTTTTCTACCATTCCCTCAGTGAAATCTGCTGGTGGTTAAATATTTACCTCGGCCATTGATATTAATAATGCTTTTAAAGAATCTTGATCGTTATAGTTCCACATCTTCATCTACTGAAGAGGATATTAGAAACTTTGTGGAACCATTAGAACTTCCTAAACTGTCAGCTGAGCAAAAAATCTCTTGATACTGAGATAACCTTGGAGGAGCTTGGCGAGGTAATTAAGGCTTTGCCTACAGGCATCATTACATTTATCTAAGGTGGGCTAGGCCTACCCAAGATTTTGTTTTATTATTATGCATTCAGTCTCAGACATTTAAGAAGTTAAGTTACTTCCCGTTATCTCGCATTTCTCACTGTGAATTCCCTAAACTCCAGTAGATCTGTTATTGGGGGGAGCACCTCCACCTGTGCTGATATAGATCGACCCCACCCATAACATACATACTAGGACTGATCTAGGATGAGATACTCATTTTGTCGCAAGTTCTGCCACATTGTGTAATGGCATGCAAATATATGTTTAATATTATTATTTTGTGCACTTTTCTATAGGTGTAGGCACTTTGTGTGAGCTATTTGGAGATGATGCTACTCAACATTTCATTGTAAAAGCAATGACAATAAATAAATTAATCAATCAATTTGCATCTGGGATGGACAAAAGTGTCCAGAGTGTATAATTCAGACATTTATTTAAATGCTGCTTTGAGCATATGGCTGAACCCAAAATTATGTATTGATAAGTCCCCTTTCTGCTGGACAGAGTGGATTGTGAGGGAGATTAATGTGCTCGGTGACCTGTATGAGTGTGCAGTGTTGAAATCCTTTAAAATTATGGTTCAACATTTTGGGATTCCCAGGTCTCAATTTTTAATGTATTTACAACTGTGCCACCTGCTTTAATATTTTGGGCAGTAGCATCCACCCTCTTAAAGCGGCAGACACTGGGAGTGTGATTACTGCTTTTGGACCCACTCTAGAGTGTATAGCCTTGGTCTTAAAGACACACCCATTACTGGTGATGCCAATCAGAAGATGGGACATAACCCATGTTTTTTGGTGGTGTGTTAAGATCCAAGAATTTTAGTTGAGGGTTCCGTTTTTTTATATGTGACGTATTGGGCACTCAAATTTCATTTTGCCCTAGACTCTGTATTTTAGGCAATGGAGCGGTCATTAATATAGGGGATAAATACATAAGAAATTGGGTTCTAGCCAGTGTTATGTTCGGCAGGCAGATTGTTCTTAGGGGATGGAGGTCGGCTGGAGTGCCTCATTTCGGGAGTGGTGCACGAAGGGCAGGGTGGTGGCATTTGAAGAAATGTCAGAAAGAATGCTAGGCAACCTGTGGGTATTTAATAGGAAGTGGGGCAGCTATTTGACCTTTTTGGAAGGCTCTCAGGGAGTGGCAATGGAAAGGGATATATAGTTTTAAACTTGCGTGATTATTATTATATTTATAAATAATATATATATATATATATATATATATATATATATAGATAGATAGATAGATATAGATATTTATTTATTTAATTTTCTTTGTGTGTGTACTTTAGTTTTATCACAGGGATGTTTGTTGGGGGTCAGGGTTGGGTTGGAGATTGGGTGGGGAAAGGGAATAATGGGGGCTAAAAGTTGATTCTGTACATATATGTTTTGTTTTTATTTTTCTTTTGGTGGAATCAATAAAAAGTAGTAATTGAAAAAAAAATGAAAAAAAAAGAAATCCCTATACATATCTAAAACATTTTTATTATTAATATTTATGACTCAAGTAATTCCCCTCCCAGCAATATGACGTGAAGGTTGAAGTTAATTTCAAATTCATCTTCACCCCTACAACATGAAATTGAACAGGTTTGTCCTGTTTCTCTGCACTGGGAAGGTGTAACTTGATTTGAAAGAAATTTTAGATTTTCCTGGATATTGTAGGAAGATCAATACTCACACCAGAGGCTGAAATTAGAAGAAAGAAAAGAGGAAAAGAACATAATCAAGCATGCTCTTTATTCTGAAAATAGACAACGGGTCAGAGCACTGCCTCTATTGAACATTTGGAGAAATGTATTAGGCATCATTTTAAGTGGAATAATATCAACACTCGGCTTAACATTTGGATCATATTTTGCAAGAAAGAGCAATACATTTCCAAGAATAGATCAAAACTTCAGCTTGGCCCTTGACTCGTTCATGCCTTAAGTGGACATATGTGTTCTATGACCTAAATTCTGAGATCCAGAGTTCAAAGTACATCTTGTGGTCTTTTGGCTGAACAAATAAACAGATAATAACTGACCTACAATCTACAAGATGTGTTAGTAAAGATCCAAAAATCAAAGGCTTTAAATTGGTCTTGAAAACCGAAAGTCATCTCAGATTCTTTATTAATATTTTTTCCATTAATTCATTTTATTTCCTATGCTCCTGTTTGGTTTGTGAGTTTGAACTGAGAGTCTCCCATCTAACAGATATACTTTAATCTGTATCAGTAGCCTCATGCACACACAAATCTGGAGGGGGGACCAAAAAAGTGCTTATTTCTTTCCATTCATTTTGTAACTCAAAGACAAAAAAGTATGTTATTATAAATTGTAAATCCTTTTTATTGTTTCCTCTCAGGCGATGTGCAAGAACAGCCCACAGCTAGAGATTCATGTTGGAGTTCTTTTCAGCCAATTTTCTTAAAAGTAAATGCAATTTGCTCTACATCAGGACCATGCCGTCTTGTCATAAAATGTATTAATTGACTGGGGAGATATTTCACTCATTGATTAAAGTTATCATGACTGATTGTGAATACTACATTTCTACAATGACATCTGAAACTGAAAACTATTGATTTTAAATGATGCATCCAAGCCACTAGGTGTCAGTGTAATTCAAAGATGACACAAAGACAAAAGTTACTGAGTTGGCCTTTAAAATAACAAAATAAGGCCTCAAAACATTTGTGTTGAAAATTAGCACCCTTTGTAATGGGGTAGAAATTTTGTTTCCCTAATACCACAGTTTGAAAGATTTTCAAAAGAATCACAAAGAGAAAAATTATTTCTGTCATCAAAATACAAACTTCCATTTTATAAGCTGTTCACTGCTGCTGTAAGCCTCAAATAGCTAAAAACTTTATATATGCTTTTACCAGTTTTAAAAAAAAAAATGCCCTTTTTACTTGTCTGTGAGCTTGCTTGGCTCAGTAATCTAATGCTATATCTTAGATGTCCAGAAAAAAATATGCCATCCAGCAGGAAAAGCATGCTAAACAAATCATGAGAAAGATATGTTTTCAACTATTGATGATATAATATTATATAATATCTAAGGGGAGGATCTCAGCTTTCTAATGCCTCTTAAATTGAGCTTCTGGTCCGCTATAGAGATATTTTATATAGAGATATAGTGGGTGATGCATGAACTGAAAATTAGATCATGTCTATGGACGAGCACATGTGAGGGCTAGAATGTGTTCCAGCGCCACCTACATTTCAGATCTGCGTATATTTTTTCTAGTGATTGCTGCCACCTAGTGAAATGAAATAAGGCTTTTCAAAGTGAGGAAACAGAATCAGAATACATGTTTACAAAGTCGGGACAACAAAAAAACGTTGTTTATCATAAGATTATAAACCAACACAATATTATTTATGAATAATTCACGGGGCAGCTGTGGATCAGTTGGTAGAGCGGGTCGGCTGCCAATTGCAGAGTTGGTGGTTCAGTTCCCGGCCCACACGACTCCACATGCCAAAGTGTCCTTGGGCAAGACACCGAACCCCAAGTTGCTCCCAATGGCAGGCTAGCGCCTTGCATGGCAGCTCTGCCGCCATTGGTGTATGAGTGTGAATGGGTGATTGGGACACAGTGTAAAGCGCTTTGGTAACCTCTAAGGCTAAAAAAAAGCGCTATATAAATACAGACCATTTACCATAATTTGAGTATTTTATTATTATTTGGGGAAATTTCTGAAAAAACGATTAGACCAATTTTTTGCAATTAGTCAGCCAAGGCCTGTGCATTTTAAGTCTAGGCCTTCAGTGCGATTCATGCCATTAAGAAAACACAATTTCACAATGAATAAGACACCGTATGCCCATCATACATTATTTGGCATTCAACTAATAATACCAATGGACATTTTAAAAACAGGGTACAATGATCCCACACTGGATGCTCAAGCAGCCTAATTTACACTTAGAAAACTCCTGATGTTGTTATAACAATACAAACAATACAAAAAGCACTTACCAGTTTACTTGAAGTGAAAATCAGTCCTCCTTTCCTGTTAAATGAATCAATGGCAAGATCATGCAGAACATCTCAGGTTTTTAAATCCATAAGGATCTCTTTCTCAATGGCAATAACAGCAGTGATATCAGCCGACTCGTCTGCAAGATCTCTCGCTCTTCGCTTTCAAATGATGTACATCACTTTAAGCGTGATTGCGTCACTCAATGCCAGCTAGAAGGCCTGGACTGGGACATACCTTAAAGACCACAGCCACCAAGAACAAATAAATCAATCTGATTGGCTGATGAATATGTCAATCTGACTTTAGATGCCTATTCATTTGCATAGTTGAGGGATTATATGGAACTTCTGAAGGCCTGATGGGGTGGAGCTCTGACTCACAAGCCGCTTCTGCTAAGGAGCATGGCTTTGGGCATGCGATTTGTAAAAGCATCGAGGAATAAATTCTGATTGGAAAAATGTTTAGTTTTTTCCTATTCGACTGTAGATGAATTTGGAGTGGAAAGTGATTAAAAATACATAGGCAAAAAGGTAAATGAGAATGAAAGGGTGAAAAATTATTATTTATTTGGCATGTTAGACCAGCAGAGAAGGCTTTGCTGGCACTGCAATTAGTACACAGTATGTGTGAATAATTGGGGGCGGCAGCCCAAAAATTCACCAGAGTTTAAGGGATTATATCAAGGCCTTGAAAGACCTCTGTTTTTTCTCTGCTTTCTGTCAGATGGGCTAAAAGACCTCATATTTCTATCTATATTATCAACTCGATATTTTGTTGCCTTCTGAATTTGCTCTTGTTGGCAGATAAATGATTACAAACTGAGCTATATTGTGTCATATATCAAGCTTGTGTCTTATGTAGTCAGTAAAATGCAGACGGATGAAGGGTTAATAATGGCAGATTGTGGGCCACAGGCGCATTACACCAATAGCTTATTCAGATCCGATCCTGTTATGGAGCTCCCAGCCCTGTTCGCCAGGTGACACCCATATTAATCACACCGCCGCCCCTCCTGGAAAACACCCTTGATGCACTCTCACCCTTAAAGCCCTGAGGGAAACCAAATGGGTAGAAATGTGCTCTCATGACAGGAGTTATGGTCAAGCGCTGTGCTGAGCTATAAAGATCAGCTTTCAAACTTTATTCCAGTATTTAATTTAATGGACACTAGAATAGCAGCTCCCCACAAATCTATGCATCTAAAATGGAAATATGTAACTCAAGCATTTTAAATTTGTATGTAGGTAACTGGTAAAATGATGTCATGTTTTTAGGAATGTCAGCTGCATACAGATTTCTGTAATTTGAAAGTGTGAACTGCATTTGAAGAAGACCTTCTCAACCATTAGTAAGGGATTTTCTTGAAGTATGCAGGTGTGTAGTATGGATACATTCCCGGACATCTAGGATATGTGGGCTTTGTCCTGTGACCTGCAGGTATGACATATTAATAACATAGTAATAACTGATAGATGTTGTTTAACCAGTATAATTTAATCACATGGAACATTTAACTTAAACATTTAAACTGTTTCTGTGACAGCTCTAGACTCTATAAACAGCAAAAAAAATTGTGTCTGCAGGCTGTGGTGTCTGACACTTTCTGCCTGTCAATCATTTTGCAATTTCTCATAGTATTGCAGTTGCATCTAATTATTAAGGCTTAATGCCATTTTTATTACATGTTGTTCATAACAGTTGTCAGTTGAGGGCGCTATTATGCTGCTGTGGTTTTTGACAAACATTTTTCCTCCATTATCAGTCTCAATAAAGCTCTTTTTTATATCTTTGGAGGGCTGGCGTGGCTAATCCAACAGCTCAACTTTTGGAAATGCCAATAATGCCTTTAATATTATTATTTTTTTTTTTTTTTTCAGAATACGTTGCCACACAAAAGGACAAAAAATTAATACACAACCAAAGCACCATTAAAAAAAATGGGGGGAAAATAGACTCTTCATGCTCTACAGTTTAAGTCTGATGAACATGGTAGTTTGAACTACATTTGCACTTAATATTTTTTGCAATAAACTATTCTAATTAACTTTATAGGCCCATTACATGTCTTTAAATATAACATTAAGAAAAAACTCTACAACAGTACATTCCATGAACACTCCAACTTACCTGAGAAATATTTCCCTGAGAATATTTCAGCAATCATGAAATAGTGTCCCGTGTTTCTGTCGGCTATTTAGATTCAGAACTAGCGATGCCTGATTCGCAAATGAATCATTCTTTTGAATTGGTTATTTTCAGTGAATTCACCAAACTGTTTAGCTAAATGGTCTGAAACAATTTGCATTTTAGTTCAATTCCTTCAGACTTCTCACTCACTGAATTGGAGCGGTTTCTCACTCAGTAAAACAGTATTTGGATACTTAATAGCACAGAGAACAAACAGCAGTGTTTAGGGGTAAACACAGCAGTGTTTAGGGTGTTTAGGGGTTAAAATGTGTATAAAATAGTTCAAATGAAACTATTAAAATATTTTTACGATTTTAAAGCTGTAAATACATTAAAAAAAAATACATTTTAGATGCTGTAAACACCTCCATGTTGTGCGTTTCATCATTCAAATGTACAAAATTGACATCTAAATGTTATTTATGAATACTGATGAATAATGAGATCAGGCTGGTTTGGAACAACACGAGGATGTGTAAATAATGAAAGTTTTCATTCTGGGTGAACTTTGTCTTTAATTATCATGTGTCTCCCTTCCCTTTAGCTATTCAGTCTTGTTATGTGGAACAATGGATATTTAAAGTCACTCCACTTGTGAAAGAGGGCTCTGTCTACATTTGCCGCTATAATTTTTTTCTAAATAGCAAAATGTGTGTGAGGTAGGCCTTTGTTAATTGTAGCCCCGATCTTCCAAATAGTGATGGTTTGGCACATTGCACTGTGTGTATGTCACAAAGATATTTCTCACCTCTCTCTGAGTGCTCTCTTGTTATATTTATTTCTCAGGTACTCCTGGGCTATTTGTTCTGTGCTTGTGTCATCTGACACACAAGAGCTGAGGAGAGAATGGAGAGGGGTCCAGAAAATTAAAGTCTCTCTTTGAGATGGAAGATTTATTGAACTGGTCTCTCAGGGACTTGAATGTCACACACTACTGCAGAAGCATTTAGCAGCCTGAAGGACTTTGAGGACAGCAGCCCTATTTGTTTTGCAGAAACATCCTACACCTGATATGACCAGTAAAACCAGCTAAATTAAACTGTAATAAAATTGCCAAAGATACATTTTAAACACTTCCAAAAAATAAGTCTAAGTTAGTTTGCAATGACATTCACACATTTTTAAGTGTGGCTTAAATATCAATATACTTTTTAGGGTCATTGATTATAGCATTGCTGGTTTCTAAAAAATTAGCTTTTCTTGAGGCAGAATGAAAACTTTAGTCCAAGACTAGGCTTAAAGTTTAAACCTTTTTAACCTAAGTCCTGCTTAAATATAAAAAAATAAAAGTTAAATTAAATTAATTAAAAAGACGCTTGGAACCGCACTGGAACTTTTTGTGTTTTTGCAAACGTTTGCTGCCAAGTGGAATATTATGCAGAATATCCTGTGCATGATGTATCGGTCATGCTGTTGTATTCGGATAGTAAGGAGTGCATCTCTAAATCAAGCTAGCGTTTGGAGTGTGGAGAGGGTTGTAAATATGTATGGAAAAGGAAATTAAATGTATTCCAGACCTCAGGGGGCTTGCATTCA
Organism: Xyrauchen texanus; assembly: GCF_025860055.1. Taxonomy (NCBI): domain Eukaryota; kingdom Metazoa; phylum Chordata; class Actinopteri; order Cypriniformes; family Catostomidae; genus Xyrauchen; species Xyrauchen texanus. The sequence continues at coordinate 25,920,758 of NC_068316.1, read as the reverse complement.
AAGAATCAGATACTTGTCACTGTCAGCAAAATTTGCTGAATGAACTTATTTAAAATAGTTGGAGTAGAATTTGAATCATTAAACCTGATCAGTACCGCTGCTCCCTATAAACATACTACGCAGTCTACGTAGGGCACCAACTCCCTAGAGGGGCACCAGAAATCCACCAGCTGCCCTTACTCGCACGTTATATGTTATTCAAGGACCCGAAAGCAGATGTGGAACACAAACAATCGATTCACGCTCATATCACGCAAACCAATACCCCCGCACCCCTGTCGGAACTCTGCAGAGGGCATCAATTTGGCCAGCGGAGGCCAATGATTCATGATTCAAATAGGGAGAGTAGCATTTAAATCACTGAACATGATTCATATGGGAAATTAATATTTGAATTATTGAACTTGATTTTATTAGGAGAGTAACATTTTAATAATTGAATTGATTAAAATAGGGGGGGTAATATTTGAATCATTAAACTTGAATCAAATAGGTGGGTAGCAGTTGAGTAACTGAACTTGATTTAAAAAGGGGAGTAATATTTGAATACTTAAACCTGATTGAGGGAGTAGCATTTGAATAACTGAACATCATTCAGATGGGGAGTAATATATGAACCACTGAACTTGATGCAAAAAAGTGGGGAGGGGGGAGTATTTGAATCATTAAACTTGATTTAAATATAGGGAGTAGTATTTGAACAACTAAACATAGTTCAAATAGAAGGAGTTGTATTTGAATCATTGAACATGATGAACTTGATTCAAATCTAATGAGTAGCTTCTAAATTGTTGAACATGATTCAAACCGTGGGAGTAGTATTGGAATCACTGCACAATTATTCAGACAGTGGAGTCATGCAAACAAGTCTTGTTGTTGAAACCAAAATCAAGCTGCTATCCAGGGAGGCTGAAGGGGCGTGCTCTGTTGTCGTCAAGCCATTAAAAGTGTTGACGATTGACTGTTGGGAGCATGCATGGACAAGATGCAATCTCAGCCAGCATGCATGGGACTCAACCAGATTTGAGCAACTAAGGTGGTACAAAGTGGTTGCCATAGAAATTCAACTGAAGTCCAATCTGGCTTGGTTGCTAGAAAGAATCCCAGCAATGCATTTGTATTGCAAGCAGATGTTACACATCTCCTAGCGTTCTCAATTTAACCCCACCTATAATTATATTATCTTTCTTATATACTCTCTGTTTCAACATGTGTCATAATCACGCAGCTAATGCTCAGTAGGCCTATATAACCTGTGAAATTGCATTCTTTGCAGTTGCTGCATTAAATAGGTCTCATATTCAGTAATTAGTCGAATATAACATAATAGAATGATTTTTTGTCCTGATTATCTGCCTCTTTTAGCGGAAGTTATAATTGCAAACAACATTATTGAAATGCAGTAAGTAACTGATACATTTCTTCTTGAACAAACATAGTAAGGGTAAAGTTATATTGTTTTCCAAACCAGTGCTATAATAGCACCTTGAGGCAAGTGAACCAAAGGCATACTCCTTATTCCCAAGGGCTCTTAGAAATGCAAATGCATTCAGATATTTACCAGAATGGCAGAGAATAGAAGCTTCTAGATCACAGCATGAATAATGTATTTTTGTTGTTATTGGTTCAGTAATTTTCCCCCTTATTTAGGCTAATGTCAAAGCCTGATTTAGCTCACCATTTGCTGGTCAGAACTGCACTTTTTGTTGAACTTTTTCCTCCTGAGACAACTTTACATTTCAATAATGAAAAGGCTGTTTGTTAATGCTTGACTTAGTGATCTTGTAGTTTTTGTCTAAAAGTAGATAATAGGTATACCTAAACTCAGAGTCACAGCACTGGGGAGATACATTTACTAAATGGAAGAATGCAAAATGCTTTTGGAATTTGCATGGGACCGAACCAGGTGAAAACAATGTTTCAAGATTCATCTTTTGCAACAAAGAAATGCCAAAAATCATTGATGGTTGCTCATTTCAGAGGATAAACAGCAG